>NC_058131.1:497541959-497735473 GCF_016433145.1 Gracilinanus agilis | reverse complement strand
GGGGAATGGCTGAACAAACTGTGGTATATGCGGGTGATGGAATACTATTGTGCTAAAAGGAATAATAAACTGGAGAAGTTCCAGGCGAACTGGAGAGACCTCCGGGAACTGATGCAGAGCGAAAGGAGCAGAGCCAGAAGAACTCTATACACAGAGACTGACATTCTGTGGTAAAATCGAATGTAATGGACCTCTGAACCAGCAGCAATGCAATGACCCAGGACAATTCTGAGGGATTTATAGTAAAGATGCTACCCACATTCAGAGGAGGGACTGCAGGAGAGGAAACATATAGGAAAAACAACTGCATGAACGCATGGGTCGGGGTGGACATGATTGAGGGTGTAGACTCGAAACTACCACACCAATGCAACTACCAACAATTTGGAAATTGGTCTTGATCAAGGACACATGACAAAACTAGTGGAAATGCGCATGGGTAGGGGGGGTGCGGGGGGGGGGTTGAAGGGGAAAGGAGGAGCATGAATCATGTAACCATGTTAAAAATGAATATTAATAAATGTAAAAAAAAAACTAGCAAAAAAAAAAAAAAGGAACATAAAAAAAAAATCCATCTCTTTTCCCTGTTTTACCAATGTACAAATTGGGCTAGTAGTTGGTTTTGTTCTGTTTTGTTTTGTTTTTTCCTTAGAAGATAAACACAAACTTTCTTGGAGACTTGGTTTCAGAAAACCTTGTGAAGACTTATATGAACTCACTAAGAATGAAGCAAGAAGACCTAGGAGAACAAATTATATAATAAAAACATTTTGAAGAAAGACAATTTTGAATATTTAAGAATTCTGATCAACATAATGACCAACCACAATTCCAGAAGACAAATGAGGAAGCATAATGAACACATACCAGCAGAGGGTTGATGTGATTAAGATGCAGAATGAAACTTTTTTTTGGGACATTGCCAATGTGGGAAATGGTTTTCTTTTAGAATGCATATCTGTTATGAAGGTTTTGTTTTAGGAGTTTTTTCTTAGAAGGGGGAATTGAGAGGGAGAGAAAATAGGTTTTTTAATTGAACAAATTAAATTAAACAAAATGTTTTCAAAAAAAGAGAAAGTTTGCTTTCTCCAAGAGCAACTGAATAATTTCTATTAACATGTATGGGCCTCCTGGGAAGAATATAATATCTTTTATATTTGCCCATAAGCTGGTTTTGACAAGAGTGATCTCTTTTGCTACTATGTTTAGTCCCAAGATCACTATTAAAGCAATCAAATCTTACTCATCGATATTTCCATTTTCCTTCTCACAGTATAAGAAATCTCTCAACCAGGAACCACAGCAGTTGCTTTCCCAAAACATACTTGATTTTTCTTAGATTCATTATACACACATACACATGCTGATATATACATGATACACAGAACCTCATACCTGTACCACTGTATGACTGAAATGTTTCCAAACTGAAAATTCCCATAACCAGTGAAATCATTGCTCTCAATGATATACATACACGTCCATATAATTTGCTACATGGATATAATATATGCACGTATTTCTGCACATATACATACTCAAAAGTTTATGTATATATGTATATTATATAAACAAACATACACACAATCATATGTAATCTAGACCTATGATTTTATTAGTGTTTGAGAATCTCTGATATGAAATTCTTGTCAACTGATACATATTCATAAATTGTCTTACTGTGTAATTTTAGGGAGTTGTCTGGAGGCACTGAGGTTAAGTGATTCTTAGGTCATACAGCCTCTTTATTTCAAAGGAACTACATCTTCCTGCCTCCAAGATCTGTTTTCTACCCATTATGCCATTCTATAACATCACAAATGAAATATTATTTTCATAATGACTTTCAAATAAGGAAACATTTTTCTCCTCCTTATCTATTTTTGTTTATACAGCAATAAGTATTTTGATCACTCTCCCAAAATAGCAAATACATATATGCTATTATCCAACATTTTGCATAATTAGTTTAAATATATACACTTTAGAAAATGTCCATATTTAAAGTAAGTACATAATGTTGTAAGAGTGTATGCATGTTTCCCCTCTGTCAGTTGGATTGCAGCTCTGCTTTGCATCTCATCTCAAACACATAATTAGGTATAGCAGGTATATTAGAGTGGCCTCCTAGCCTATATTGCAGAAATCTTCTTTAAACATCATTTTAGCAAAATAAACCCAGGAAATTCTGTTCACCTTATTTAAACTGTTGTAACTTTAGTATTTTTACAATTCTTTATGGCTCAGCACAGATGGGATTTTTCAAATGAAAACCAGATGAAAGTAAACAGCAATCTCACCCCTGAAAAACTGGAGGTGGTACCGAGCATGCTCTACTCTGTACTGTAATGAGATACCTGTTCTTGTACTGAAAGTATGTTTCCAATAACAGCACTGTTACCTTTCATTAGAGACTCCAAATAAGCCTTCTCTTTCTTTCTTGTATAATTTGACATGGTAAAAAGAGAATTGGACTTTCAAATCTCTAATCCCTGTCAACTTGAGATGGATGTCTTTAGCATACTGCCTCTTTGGAGGTATTTGGATTTGCAGTTCATTTCCCAAATCCAGTTTAACATATCATTAAATAATAATGCAGATATGTCAAGCAGTTTTCTCTGCCTACATACCTTCACTGACCCTTGGGGTATTTTTATTTCATGTTTTCAATTTTTATTTCCATTGTCCTATCTTACTGAAATCCCTGCTTCCCCCAACCCACCTCAGAATCACAGAAACAGGATTATGAAGTTGGAAGATAACTTAGTAGCAGTTCAATCCATTGGCTGTTTGAAAAATAATTCTTTCTATTTCAAGTCAACCTGACTATTTTTGATTGTACTGAGGCAATTCATTTTTTCCTGAGGCAACCCATTTCATTGTAAGGATGTTTTCTTTCCTTATTTCAATCTTCTGTGGCATTTTGATGAATACATATTTAAATGATTGTCCCTTTGACTGGTATGTTGGAAGTTTATATTGTAGGGAACTGTCCTAGCTCTTCTTAAGGATCCATGTAAACTTTGAAACATTACAGGGTTTTTTCCCCTATTTTCACAGAGCAAATAAGAAATTCTCTATACAACTGACAAGACAACAAGATTTAATGTTAATGTATTCCACAGTACTTAAAGGATCTATAACAGTGTAGTTACTTTTAAATGGAGGTAGATTATATCTTGTCATTGCAGCAAGATCTATCTGATGCAGACTAACCTCTTTTTTTCTTTAGTGTTCTTATAGCCATCCTTGAGACTTAATGGACTTGGGAAATTGAGACTTGAAATATTGATGCTGTTTCTTGGTTTCCTAAGTAAAAAAGACAGCCTATAAGGAGCGCCTCCCTTAGGTTTCATTCATTCTTCTAATCAACCCAGCTGTAGGACCAAAGGAGATATGGATTTGGTACCCAAGCTAGTCAGTGCTATATTCTTTTTTTTTAAAGGAACAACTAGTGTTGCATTTTTTTTACTGGCTAAAATTGTCCTTCCAGCCCTATTCTTCCTTCCTCCCAGGAAGCCAACCCTCATATGAAGAAATCATTTTTAAAATAAAAAATATGAAAAATAGAATAGCAACCACCCAGCTTCCTTTCCATTAGTCCAAAGTGTTACTTTATTTTATTTTAAACCTTTAACTTCTGTGTATTGGCTCATAGGTGGAAGAGTGGTAAGGGTGGGCAATGGGGATCAAGTGACCTGCCCAGAGTTGTGTCACACAGCTGGGAAGTGTCTGAGGCCGGATTTGAACTTAGGACCTCCCATCCCTAGGCATGACTCTCAATCTACTGAACTACCCAGCAGCCCCCGCAAAGTGTTATTTTAAATAAATTGTTGAGAATGAACATATTAAAAGCATCTCAATCTGACAGTAGAGCATTTGAGTATACTTAAAGCATGAATCCATTCTTCGAGTCTTTGAGTCAACTTTTCGTGCTTTAGGGCTATATTTCAGGTAAAAATGATCCTATCATGCACAGCGTTATGGGCGGCGGGGGAAGCACAGATCATTGAGTTGGAGGATTTGTGTTTAGATTCTGTCTCTGATAATAGCTGTGTTACCTTGGGCAACTCACTAAAATAACATTGGTTTTTGCCATGTAATGAAATGACGGAAGTAGACAAGATTGTCAGTGAAATTCTTCATAACACTATGATCTTGCAGTTTTTTAACAATGTGATATCATTCAATTAAAAATGGGTCAGGAAAAACCTATTTTTACAATATTTAAAAGAAGATAAACCTGCATGCAGGTTATCGCACCCAAGGCTAGAAATGTTTTTTTTAAATACATAATGAGAATAATATAAAATTATTAATGTACTTAAATGTTGGTTATTTTGTAGGGGGTGTAGATAACATAAGCATTGTCATGGTCAATTAAGATAATTAATTCATAAAGGAAATTTGGGTTAAGGGAAATTTTTACTATTTGCACTATTGGAAAACCTATTATGCTAAATATACATGTATTTTAACAGTAATGCTACTGATCAAAAACAATCTTGAGGTTCATTTTATAATTCCCCAGATCCTTAGTTAGTATGTTCTATGACACTATATTTTAGTCAAAACAAAAATCAGTAAATAGTTCATACAGAATTCCAGTAAGCTATCCCCCTCAACCTCCCAGTATTTTTCTCTCTCTCTTTATTTCTTCTCCTGCCTTATTTTTAATCACTTTCAAAAAACAATATCAAAAAAAATCTGGGTCCAATGGATACAGCAAGTTTAAAATGACACTCCAGCCAACATACATGTCTTTAGGATATTGTAAGAAAAAGTTAGATCCAGATGGTGAATATCCCTGCCTGGAGATTGCTCATTAGAGAGCAATGAAAGTACTTTAATCTATTTTGGATATTACAGTACAATAAAGATGCAAAGAAAAAAATTAGAGCAAGTTCTGGGAAAATAACAAATATGATTAAAGAAATTGATTGATTTATGAGAGAAAGATCAAGGGAGCTAAATGTATTTATTGGACCTTGGCTCAGGGATTTGTACAGAAAATTTGATAAAAGTTAAGTTGTAAAAATAGGAAAGTGAAAGAAACTCTGAAACATGGCAGGGACCTTGGTGGAGGATAATGCAAGTCAACACAACAGGGTTATATTTTAAAAAGAGAAAATGAAGGTTGACAGGAAAATATCTCTGAGATGGAGAGGAATAGGCTGGTGAAATAAGCTGAACTTTGAGTTTTATTAAAGTCTCCACTTATCATCACAGATTTTTGAGGAAAACATATTTTTTAAAAGAATGAGAATGTTAATGTGAAACAAAAAAAATGGTCATATTTGCAAAGGAATGGAGGGAGGTGTTTTCTCTTATTGCTCTTTGGAGCTAAATTTGTTAAACACTTATTTTTTTTTCATTATTTGTCATTCTTATTTACATGAGGCAACAAAGTGGTGCAACAGAGTTCTGGACACAGGATCATGATGATCTGAATTAAAATCCAACTTAGACATTCCTCAGCAAGCTGCAAGTTTCTTCAATTGTGTTTGGCTCAATTTCCTTCTTTCTAAAATTGGAGATAATAATAACCCATCCTAGAGGTGGTGTGAACACAAAATGAGATAATATTGGTAAAGCATTCTATAAACTTTAAATTACTAACCCTCCAGTTGATAAATGGTCAGAGGATATGACTATACAATTTTCAGATGAAGAAATCAAAGCTATCAATAATCATATAAAAAGTGATGCAAATCTCTCTTTATTAGATTAATTCAAATTAGGACAGCTCTTTGGTACCACTTCACACCTATCAGATTGGCCAAATGACTGTAAAGGAAAGTTACCAATGTTGGAGGGGATGTTGCAGAATTAGGATACTAATGTATTCCTGGTGGAGTTGTGAATCTATCCAACCATTCTGAAGGGCAATTTGGAATTATGTCCAAAGGGTTGTAAAGCAATGCATATTCTTTGATCCAGTAATACCACTTGTAAGTTTGTATTCCAAAGAGATTATAAAAAAGGGAAAGGACCTATTTATATAAAAATATTTATAATTGCTCTTTTTGTAATAGTAAAGAACTGGAAATTGAAGGGATGAAGGGAAATTGAAGAATTGGGGAATGGCTCAACAAATTGTGGCATATGATGGTGATAGAATACTATTGTGCTATAAGGAATAATGAGCAGGATAATTTCAGAAAGAACAGGAAAGACCTACATGAACGGATGCAGAACGAAATAAGCAGAACCAGAAAAACACTGTACACGAAAACTACAATATCGTTGGATGATCAAATGTGATAGACTTAGCTACTCAGCAATAAAATTATACAGGACAGTTTTGAGGGACTTATGACAAAGAATGCTACCCACCTCTAGAGAAAGAAATAGGAATGCAGATGGAAGCATACAAATTTTCACTTGTTTATTTGGGTATATCTGTTAGGGTTTTGGTTTTACAAAATTAATAACAAAAATGAAAAATATGGAAATATGTTTTGAGGGATAATTGAATTGCTTGCCAGCTCCAGAAGAGGGGAGAGAAGTTGAGAGGGAGACAATTTACAAAATGTCTGTGGAAATTTGGTATTATGTATAATTGGTAAAAATAAATTTAAAATAAATTTAAAAACATGATGATTATAATGATAATAATTATAATTCCATTTGTATTATTGTAGTCATTGTGTATATTATTTTTCTAACTTTGTTTACCTTACTTTGCATAAGTTATTCAAGTTTTTCCAAGATTCTATGTAACCAGCATATTTGTTACTTTTTACCACATTGTAATATCATATTACATGAATGTCTCACAATTTATTTAGCAGCTCTCCAATTAGTAAACATCTGCTTTGTTTCCATTTCTTTATTGCTACAACAGAACAGACATGCACACAGACATACGTAGAGAGAGAGAGACAGAGAGCAATTACAATTATTTTGGTATATATGGGACCTTTCTTTTTGTTAATAACTTCCTGAGGTATGCATCTTGCAGTGGAATCTCTGGGTCAAAGGGCACGAGGACTTAATATTTCATGTGAAAGATAAGGAATGTAACAAGATGATCTCAAATGCCACTTTTAACTATAAAAGTACATTATATTTCTGTGAAGGAAAATATCCTTCAAAACTAAGTGAATAAATTTGATAGCCTCATTTCTTTCAATCCATAATTTTAATGTTTCCCTTTATGTTTTCTATCTATCTATCTATCTATCTATCTATCTATCTATCTATCTATCTTTCTATCTATCTAATATGATTGTGATACATTATTTGATCCATGAGAATAGTTTGTAACTTTTCAATGGGGTTTTCTCCTTCAAATTTGGCAGATACTGATCATGTACAGCTTTGGGTTTGGAGTAAATAAAATCTTTCTGGTTCTCTAGATTCCTTCAGTAGTCATATGCTTGTACCTGATAGAACTGGAGAAATAACCAGAGGATCTTCAAAGTCCTGTTCTGAATATTCCTAAGTGACTTGAAACAATTGTGGGTTAAAGAATAAACAACAACTTGATATGAGCTTCCTTCGAGTATAATGGTTAAACTGATGCTAGCTGTTTGACACGAAAAGAGGACTATTAGTGGGAGGTATTATGGATTGATAGAGTGCCAACATTTTCATATAGTATTAATTAGGACGTATAAGAAGTTCATCCTCACCAAACCTATCTCCTAATTTTGTCATGAAAATTCTAGTAGTTAGAAAAAATTTAGTTAATATTCCACTATATAATGAAGATATTCCCTAAATATTGATATGGATTGGTAGAGTACCAACATTTTTATATAGTAGTAGTTAGAAGGCATAGAAAGATCATCTTCACCAAAACTATCTCCTAATAATTTTTTTAATTCTTAATTTTGTCATGAAAATTCTAGTAATTAGAAAATTTTCTAGTTAAAATCCCACTATATACTGTAGATATTCTCTAAATGGTGAAAACATGTCAGTCAATCACAATTTAACATTAATTAACTGAATCAAATGTTTTCTTTAATAATCTGTCCCTGTCACTATAGTTTAGAAAGCAGAAACAGGATGAACATGTCCAAAATTTAGTATAAGGGGTGGATCATGATTCATTGACAAGACTCAAAGACCTATGTTGTTTTTATGTAATTCTAAGAATCTAAACAATGACTTCTCTAAGTCATCTAAATCTAATAAGAGCATTAATTAATTTTGTCTGTATAGAAACTTTTTAGCTTCAAGAAATCTAATTTATCTATTTACCTTTTGTTATTTCTTCTTTCTTACTTAGTTTGAAAGATTTATCTTCTACCAATAACCATGAGAGTTATATGATATACTTATCTGCTATTTTCATATTTATATATAATTTTTAAAATTAAGGTCAGGTGTACATTTAGGATGTGTTATGAAATATGGTATAAAATATTTGCCTGATTTCTTTCAGGCTGCTTTCCAATTTTCCAGAAAATTTTATCAAATAGGAATTGCTTTTTCTTAACTTCTCTTGAGTTTCTCTCTAAATGTTCTTTTCAGCTTTGTTTTTTTGGACAGGAAAGGATACAATTCTTCTATTTCATATAAAATCATTTTTTTGCCCTGGAAGGAAAATTCTTGATTATAGTTCTAGATCATTTGCCTTTTGGAATATCATATTCTATGCTTTCTTATTTTTTAAATTAGAAGCTGCTAGGTCCTAAGTAATCCTGACTATGACTCCATGATATTTCAATTGTTTCCCTTTGGATGCTTGTAGTACTTTTCCTTGGTCTGAAAGTTCTGGAACTTGGCTATAACAGTCCTGGAGTATTTTATTTTGGGGCCTTCTTCAGGAAATATTTGGTAGATTCTTTTCTTTTCTATTTTTCCCTCTTGTTCGAGGATATCAGGGCAGTTCTCTATGATAATTTCTAGAACTAAGGTGTCCACTATTTGTTTGATTTTTAATTTATTGTGTTTCTCAGGTATTCTGATGTTTCTTACATTGTATATCTCCTCATTCTATTTTTCAAGGTCAATCATTTTTCCAGTGAAGTGTTTTAGATTTTCTTTTTTTTAATTCTTTTTATTTTCTTATTTTTTTCTCTAATGTCTTATACATTCATTAGCTACTATCTTTCAGATTCTGATTTTTAGGAAGTTATTTTCTTCCTTGAGTTTCTGTGTCTCCTTTTCCATTTGGCTGTTTCTATTCTTTAAAGAGTACAGTGTTTTGTTTTCTTTTTTATTTGCTTCTTTAGTTTAGTTTAGTATTTTTTAATTTGGGGCTTCCATTTCCATTTGGTCCATTCTATTCTCAGGGATTTTCTTCAATGTATTTTTGCACCTCCATTTCCTTTTGGCTTATTCTAGTTTTTAGGGAGTTGATTCCTTCAGTAAAATTTTTCCCAATTGTTGACATATTCCTCCTGCTTTCCTTTATTTTGGAACAATTGGTTTTTGTGCATACAAGTATACATCCGTGTGTGTGTGTGTGTTTGTGTGCATGTATGTATGTAGGGATCCAGGGTAGCAGGGCAAGGTTTACTCTACCATCTTAGCTGTCGGCATGTGACTCTGGCATAAACTCTCCATGAGAAATTATTATTACTCCAGCTGTAATTTGCCATTCATTTCTTTAGAGAGTGCCTTGTGATTGAATCTATTAAAATCATCTGGTGTTTTGGTTTATCAGTTCTCAGATATTTTGAACATTTTCAAGGTTTTTTTGGAATGAGATTTCCTTTTCCATGAAAACTTCTTCAGTTTTGGTATTATTATAGAGAAATGCTTTTGACTTTTGAGATAGATGTTGTATCCTTCAAATTTGCTGTTTAATTAGCATTTTTGCTCATTGTTTGGGATTCTCCAAGTATGTCATTGTATCATCAGAAAATAGAGATAAAATATTTTCCCCTTTACATATCTCACACCTTTAGTATATTTCTCTTTTCTTATTGCTATTGCTAGCACTTCACCACTATATAAAATAAAATAATGAGGAACATGAGCAAAATTTCTTCCTGTGTCTACTGGAAGATTTTAGTATACTTTCATTTCATTGAAGGATTTTTTGGTTTTAGTTAGATGCTTTTTATGAAAATAAGTGATATCTGAATGCCTATCTTTTCAGGGTAATTAATTTTCTCCATCTATTGAAATGATCATATGGTTTACATTCTGATAATTTTTATCCCACTCTTTCTTTTTCTACCTCATTTTTTAAATTTACACTTTTGATGTACACTTTTGTACACTTTTGATGAAAAATTTTGGGTAGGTATTCCACTTTTTTGTAAAATAATTGCATTTTTTACTTTGACGTCAAAAGTCCAAGACCATAGTCCTTAAAAGCTGAGTAACCATGATTACCCTAAATACTAAGGCCTATGCTAGCAATGATTAACTATGCAAAACCTGCATTTTTACTTAAATCAAGCCTTAAAACTACTCATAAAATAATCGTAAAAGGGGGTATATAATTGGTACATTCAATTGTTTGAAGAAATATCATATGGAAGAGAGAATTAAATTGCTCTGTGTATACCCAAAGGTCAGAATAAAGAGAAATGAAAGTTGTAAGAGTGCAGATTTGGATCATGTATAAATGCGGAAAATCATTTAATGATTGGCTCTGGATGTACTACCTCAGAATGTTATGAGTTTCCTATCATTAGAGTTTATCTAGCAAGGATCAGATTACTTATAGACAATGATATTATAAAGGAGATGCTAGTTCAAGTTAGGATGGTATCTGAATCCTCCAATTCTGAAATATTGTGATGTTATAATTTTGATTCTTTAATAAAGAGATATCCCCTCTGTGACCCAAGACCACTAATATAATTACTTATCTAAGTCTGCCTCCTCTGAAGCATATCTTGTGTTAGTTATAATTTTTTTTAATATTGGGTGGTTTCTGGTGGGGTAAAAAGGGCATTATCAGCAGTCCAGTTCCCCTTGGGGGTGGGACAATTGAGTGAAAATGGAGTGAGAAGAGCCAGAGACCCAGTAGGTTTGCAGTGGCTGATCTGAAGTGCCATCTTCTGATTTTAATTTTTATATCATTTTTCTCAAGATTACATCAATGTTGGCATGAATTCCATGCCCAGCATACATCTAATCTTTGGAGACAATGTATTAGGTGTGTTTGATGTATCTCTTGGGCTACGGTGGTGAAAACGTACAGGCCTTTTCATGGGAGACAATTTCTTCATATTTCATTCATTGTTCTTTTATTGTTGATTTCATTATGAAGATGAACAGCAAGAATTTCCTAAATTTGGAAGAATACAATTCTGAATCAACCCTGAATTCATTCTAAAAGTAGGATATCCTTCTAATTTCCATATTAAAGAAATTCTCCTGGACCTACAGATTTGAAATCTAAAAGACTTTTAATCTACATACTTTTCCTACTCCCTTAAATGTAAATAATCACCTAGCACTATGACTTACCCCTGTGTGTTGTCTTCTTTATATTTTCCATTGCTCTCATCAACTTTTGATTAATAGAGTCTAGACTCCAGTATAGAATATAGCAATATATTCTTGTTATTCCTGTCTCCCCCAATCCAATTCATCTTCTGCATCACTGCCTGATTAATCTTCTTTCAAGGTCATTCTGATCATCTGATCAAAGTCCTTAAATAATGCTACATTTGCTACCAAATTAAACTTAAATTCTATATCTTGATAAATTCCTCTCTAATATTTCCTTAAACCTCTTCCAAGTCTTTTATATCTTACTTTTCTTCTGTATGTGCATCACCAACCAAACTGAATTACTCTTGAGATCATAGATTTATAGCTGGAAGCAACCTTAGCTATTATTGAGTCCACCATCCTCATTTTACAAATGAGAAAACTGAGGTAAAAAGAGGACACATGATCTGTGTAAAGTACCCAGGGTATTATTATCTGAATCCTGGTCTTATGACTTAAAAATCAGTACTATTTTCACTATACTAAATGATCTTATTATTCCCTGAACTATAATTTCCTATTTCCATGACATTACTCTTCCAATTACCTCTTTCCAAAATGTTTTATACCAATTCAAATCATGGTGATACATTCAATACAATTTTAACATTTATTAAATGTCAAACATATGGATGATACTTCCACTATAATTCTATTAGAATTCCCCATTATTAAGTGGAGACTACATCAATGAAGATGGCCCATCAGGTCCTTTCCATATCTGAAATATTTTTATTCTATAATCTGTGAAGTGTCTTCTCTTTTAAATTCTACCAAGTTGAAAAAAAAGCTTTCAGTATTATCTTAGAGGTGGACTGCATTTCTGTTTTCTGACAACCTGGCTAATTCAGTTTGGAGAAGTTTACCACAAGATGATGAAATATTCAGCTATAGTAACTTTCAAAACAGATCTACAAAATTGTAGTGGAATTGTAGCTTGTACTAGAAGAGGAAGAAGAGGAACAATAATAAAATTACAGAACTTTGGAATATTGAAGTAAGCATGTGCAACAAATAATGCCAGTCAAATATCAACCTCAACTATCCTTATGTGATAAGACCACTATTTACTAGGACTCTCCTTTCTCCATACAACATGAGTTAGCAAGTTTTGCTTTGGATGGCTATAAAACTGTCACTAGTACTTGTTTGTATGTTCAAATTGAATGTTCCTCTAGGACATGACTTCTTGGTCATCTATGGACATAAAAATGTCCACACATATGGAATCAGTGCCCTTCAAACCTCATGGGTGTCCTAAAAGACAGAAGCCCTAACTGCAATTGCATTAATTTTGAAATGCAAATGAAGTGAATCTTATATCCTCAAGCTAAGACCTGGGATATCCTTATTAAGTATCCTTTTTATTTTTAATGCCATGACTAACTCAACTTCCTTTTGTTTACTTCAAAAGATCTAAAAACTTTTTATCCTTTTCTAGTATTGAGCCAGAACTAACAGGGTACCAAGCAGTCAGATGT
Source organism: Gracilinanus agilis (assembly GCF_016433145.1). Lineage (NCBI taxonomy): Eukaryota > Metazoa > Chordata > Mammalia > Didelphimorphia > Didelphidae > Gracilinanus > Gracilinanus agilis. Next base: position 497,722,580 of record NC_058131.1, on the reverse strand, counting down.
ATTTCTAACACCTTTAAAATCTTCCTTTCTGTGGAGTCTTCTCAGTTGGAGTTAATCTCTACCTTCTCTAAATGCTGATAGCATTTTGGGGTTACCTATCTTATATCATTTGAACTTTCTCCTTATTTTGGATTTATTTCAAAATGGAATCTGAGATATTTAGAGGCAAAGGTAGTGTCTCATTAATTTTTATATAATCCACATTTAAATATTAATTCAGTAGTTCTCAATTTTATTGAAATTAAGTTAAATTGAAAGCAAGTATTTCCATCTTTGGGGACATTTGTCTATGAATAAAATGTTTGTACATATTTGCCAATTCATTTATAAACCAAAACCCTTACTAATATTTCAAGAAGGAGAATTTTGAGGGATTTTTTCCCATTGCTGGCCCAAGCAATGTTTAAGGTATTCCAAGATGATTTTGTTCATATATAGTAAGTAAAAGTATTTACACTTCAACTAAATTGTTTGATTGCTTATGTTCAATTTTATAAACATTTTTGAACCATGTGAGTTTCTGAATTGCAATAGCAAAGGTGGAAGATGTAAAGAGTCAAATTTTGGCTTTATGTGAGAAAAAAAATCCAGAACAATTTGAACATTCTCTAAGTTGACTAGCTTATCTTTGAGAAGTGCCTCATTTTCTTCCCTTACTGGTGTTCATGCAAAGGATGAATGGCCAGTTGTTAGCTACATTGTAATGAGGGTTCCTTAATTGCATTAGTTGAACATGGAGATCCCTCTCAATTCTCAAATTCTATGATTCTGTGTGGAATTTTGGGAAATAATGCTACGATCAAGTATTTTTAATTAGATTTAAACCATTATAGAAGAAGTAAGCTTATAGCTATTTAGGATCTCTGTGCTAACATTCTACCATCTTCCTTTTCAGTGCCAGCAGCCAGATTAAAAAAAAATAATAAAATAAAATAAAAGAGGGGGCAGCTTGGTAGCTCAGCGGATTGAGAGTCAGGGCTAGAGACGGGAGGTCCTAGGTTCAAATCCGGCCTCAGACACTTCCCAGCTTTATGAACCTGGGCAAGTCACTTGACTCCCATTGCCCACCTTTAACACTCTTCTACCTAGGAGCCAATACACAGAAGTTAAGGGTTTAAAATTTTTTTAAATAAATAAAAGAGCAGTTGAGCATTAGCTTAATTTTTCAGAAATAATTAATAATTTAAAATAGTTGTCGCTAATGTTAGGCAAACTTCAGTGAAATTACTGTATTTCTACTGAGTATTTCCTTCCTAAGATTAGATGTTGTTGATCATGCTTTTACTTTAACAGGAGAAATTTCCAGTAGGATAGAGTTATCAGAGGAACCTAAGTCAAGATCTAGGAGAATCAGAAAGGCATAATGACTAGAGATTAAAATTAAATTGAGGACTAGGAGGAAAGATTTATGTAGCAAGGGTATATACAGTTATCATGAGTTCTGAAGGATACCAGGATGGAATGTAGCAATAGGTCAATTTCAAGAATGTTTTAAGTAAATTTATGTTAGGAAATAAAGTGACTGAGTATCAAGCAGTCCAAGACAACATAATGGGGGTGTAAAATTTCTGGAACTTGTTGATGAATATATAAGCATGGTACAGTTTTAGCATTTGACAAAAAAAGGATGTAAGCAGATAAAGAACAGATATTTGGTTGGGAAATAATTAATTAGTATGTTTTCAGTGCTCATTATTTGTCATGGAAAAAAATTTGGGCATATAAATATAAAGAGTGAGAAAATTTCTGCCATTAAAAAGCTTATTTTCAATGGTTCCGGGTTAAGATGGCAGCAGAGTAAAAAGCAGAACTTAACCTCTCCTGACAAAAACACACAAGACTCCTCAAGGGGACATAAAAACAAGTCCAGATGAATGGAGGGGCCCCACAACAGGGCACAGCGTGGAAGGTATGTGGAATCAGGACATTTCCATGCTATAAAGGGGTGAAACAGCTCTCACTAAATCGCGGGCTGAGCAATCACCCACCCCCAACCCCTACACACACACCACCTATAGTGCATGAAGCCAGCTAAAAAGAAATAGAGAAAGTTTGGGGCACCCATCGAGTCATTGGCATCTCTGGGGCCTATTCCTGAGACCAGCAAGATTTAGGACCCCAAAAAGCTAAAGAACGCACGTGAACTCTGAGCATGGGAGCAGGACGCAGAGCACGGGAGCAGAGAACAGGCGAGGTTGGAGGCTCAGGTGACGGCAGACACAGCCGCGAGCTAAGGCTCTGAAACCCTGAGTGGGGAACCAGTGCAGACAGGTATACGACTGTGGAAGCAGCACCCTGAGACTTGTAAAGAAACCTCTGGCAGAGGATCAAGCAAGGGGGTCCACCAGGGGGCTTGACCTTGGAAAGAACCAGAACTCAGACCTCAGGAGCCAAAAGACCTCGGACAGACCCTGAGGATAAACCTGAGAAGCAGCTGGGCTAATGATGGCTACCCAGACTCAGGAAGTTCAGAGGAAAAAGATTAACAAGAAGTCTTTAACACTTGACAACTTTTACACAGGGAAAATCCAGACAACTGAGCAAACAGAGGAGGAGAACAAACAAGCATCCGGACCCTCCTCAAATAAGGAAAACTCCCCACAAGCTATGGAAGAGTTCAAAACTGAGATTTTGAGGAAAATGGAAGAGATCTGGCAAGAAAATAACAGTTTAAAAGGTAGAATCTTGCAATTGGAAAGTGAGGCTCAGAAACCAAATGAACTGATATGCAAATTGAACACCAGAAATGACCAGATTGAAAAGGAATACCAGAAGATTATAGCTGAAAACCAGAAGATTATAGACGAAAACCAATCCCTAAAGGTTAGAATTGAGCAATTAGAAGCTAATGATCTCTCAAGACAACAAGAACAAATAAAACAAAGTCAAAAGACTGAAAAAATAGAAGGAAACATGAAATATCTCAATGAGAAAGTGACAGACCAAGAAAACCGATCCAGAAGAGACAACTTGAGAATCATTGGTCTTCCAGAAAAACCAGAAAATAATAGAAACCTGGACTCCATACTGAAAGAAATTATTCAGCAAAATTGTCCTGAAGTCCTACAACAAGAGGGCAATATAGACATTGAAAGGATCCATAGAACACCTGTGACATTTGATCCAGATAAGAAAACGCCCAGGAATATAATTGCCAAATTCAAGAATTTCCAAACAAAAGAAAAAATCTTGCAAGAAGCCAGACAATTCAAATATCAAGGAGCACCAATCAGGATCACACAGGATCTGGCAGCCTCCACGCTAAAAGACCGTAAGGCTTGGAATATGATATTGAGAAAGGCAAGAGAGCTGGGCCTGCAACCACAGATCAACTACCCATCAAAATTGACTATATATTTCCAGGGAAAAGTATGGGCATTCAATAAAATTGAAGAATTCCAGGTATTTGCACAGAAAAGACCAGGGCTAAATGGAAAGTTTGATATCCAACCACAAAAATCTAGAAAAACATGAAAAGGTAAATAAGAAACAGAGGGGAAAGAAAGAAAACTTATAATTTTTAAATTTGCCTTTTTAAGGGCCTCAATGAGATCTAATTATCTATATTCCTATGTAGAGAAATGTTATGTATAATTCTCTGTAGTGAACTCTATTCACTATTATAGTATTCACTATTAGAGTAATCAGAAGAATAATTCACAGGGTGAGAGTGGAACAGTAAATAATCTAAGATGACATGGGGGATGGGAAAGAGGGGGTGAATAGCAGGGGACACCAAGAGAAACTTCAGTGAATAAGAAAAATAGGATATTCTATTACACACAAAGAGGGCATGGGAAGGAGAGGGTACAAATACTATTATAAGAAGGAGAGGAAGAGAGCATTAAGAGGTAATAATCAAACCTTACTCTCAGTGTAATCAACCCGGAGAGGGAAGAGTAGCTATACTATCCATTGGGACATAAAACTCTTATCTAACCCTTCTGAGAAAGTCAGAAGGGATAAACCAAGGGGAACCGGGGAGTGGGGAGGTCAGAAAAAGGGAGGGGAAAAGAAGAGGGAGGAAATTCATAAGGCCTTTAAAAACAAAAAGAGGGGGTAAAATAAGGGAGGGGGTAGAAAGGGAAGTTAATCAAGGGAGGGGATAAGGGATAGCGGCTTAATAGCAAACAACTGGTTTAAAAGGAAATAGTATAAGAAAAAGGAGGTAGGAATAGGGGAGGATACGAAAATGTCAGCAAATGCACAACTGATGATTATAACTCTGAATGTGAATGGGATGAACTCGCCCATAAAACAGAAGCAAATAGCAGAGTGGATTAGAAACCAAAATCCTACCATATGTTGTATATGAGACGGGTGGACATACACAAGTTTAAGGTTCAGGGCTTGAGCAAAATCTTTTGGGCATCAAATGAGAAAAAGAAGGCAGGAGTGGTTATTATGATTTCTGACAAAGCCAAAGTAAAAATAGATATGATTAAAAAAGACAGGGAAGGTCATTACATCCTGATTAAAGGCAGTATAAACAATGAGGAAATAACACTGCTCAATATATATGCACCAAGTGGCATAGCATCCAAATTCATAAAGGAGAAACTGGCAGAGCTCAAGAAGGAAATAGATAGTAAAACCATACTAGTGGGAGATATAATATTCCTCTTTCAGATCTAGATAAATCAAATCAAAAAATAAATAAGAAAGAGGTAAGAGAGGTGAATGAAGTCCTAGAAAAATAAGATTTAATTTATATGTGGAGAAAAATAAATAGGGACGAAAAGGAATACACCTTCTTTTCAGCTGCACATGGCACATTCACAAAGATTGATCATGTTATAGGGCATAGAATCATTGCAAACAAATGCAAAAGAGCAGAAATAATAAATGTAACCTTCTCAGATCATAATGCAATAAAAATAATAATTAGTAAGGGCACCTGGACAGGAAAATCAAAAACTAATTGGAAATTAAATAATATGATTCTACAAAACCAATTTCTCAAAGAAAGAATCATAGAAACAATCAACAATTTCATTGACCAAATATGGTACTGATTCCAAAGCCAGGGAGATCAAAAACAGAGAAAGAAAACTACAGACCAATCTCCCTAATGAATATAGATGCAAAAATCTTAAATAGAATACTAGCAAAGAGACTCCAGCAAGTAATTAATAAGATCATCCACCACGGTCAGGTGGGATTCATACCAGTAATGCAAGGGTGGTTCAACATTAGGAAAACCATCCATATAATTGACCATATCAACAGTCTAACAAACAAAAATCACATGATTATCTCAAAAGATGCTGAAAAAGCCTTTGACAAAATACAGCATCCATTCCTATTGAAAACACTGAAAAGTATAGGAATAGAAGGACCTTTCCTAAAAATAATAAACAGTATATACCTAAAACCATCAACAAACATCATATGCAATTGGGATGAATTAGAAGCGTTCCCAATAATATCAGGAGTAAAACAAGGATGCCCATTATCACCTCTATTATTCAACATAGTACTAGAAACACTAGCAGTTGCAATTAGAGAAGAAAAAGAAATTGAAGGTATCAAAATAGGCAAGGAGGAGACTAAGCTATCACTCTTTGCAGATGATATGATGGTCTACTTAAAAAATCCTAGAGAATCAACTAAGAAGCTTATAGAAATAATCAACAACTTTAGCAAAATTGCAGGATACAAAATACATGCACATAAATCATCAGCATTTCTATACATTTCCAACACACTAGAGCAGCAAGAAGTAGAAAGAGAAACACCATTTAAAATCACCCTAAACAATATAAAATACTTAGGAATCTATTTACCAAAACAAACACAGCAATTATATGAAAACAACTACAAAACACTTTCCAAACAAATAAAACTGTATCTAAACAATTGGAAAGCCATTGATTGCTCATGGGTAGGATGAGCTAACATAATAAAAATGACCATTCTACCCAAATTACCATTCTACCCAAATTAATTTACCTATTTAGCACCATACCTATCAAGCTACCAAAAAACTTCTTTACTGAATTAGAAAAAACTATAACAAAGTTCATTTGGAATAACAAAAGATCAAGACTTTCAAGGGATATAATGAAAAATAATGTGAAGGAAGGGGGCCTAGCAGTACCAGATATTAAACTATAGTATAAAGCAGCAGTCACCAAAACAATATGGTACTGGCTAAGAGACAGAGAGGAGGATCAGTGGAATAGACTTGGGATAAATGACATCAGCAAGACAGTGTATGATAAACTCAAGGAGCCCAACTTTTGGGACATGAATCCCCTATTTGACAAAAACTGCTGGAAATTTGGAAAATAATATGGGAGAGATTAGGTCTAGATCAACATCTCACACCCTACACCAAGATAAATTCAGAATGGGTCAACAACTTTAATATAAAGAGGGAAACTATAAATAAGTTAAGTGAACACAGAATAGTATACTTGTCAGATCTCTGGGAAAGGAAAGATTTTAAAACCAAGCAAGAGTTAGAGAAAATTACAAAATGTAAATTAAGTGGTTTTGATTATATTAAACTTAAAAGCTGTTGTACAAACAAAAACAATGTAGTCAAAATCAGAAGGGAAACAACAAATTGGGAAAAAATCTTTATAACGAAAAACTCTGATAGGGGTCTAATTACTCAGATATACAAGGAGTTAAAGCAATTGTATAAAAAATCAAGCCATTCCCCAATTGATAAATGGGCAAGAGAAATGAATAGGCAATTTTCAGGTAAAGAAATCAAAAGTATCAATAAGCACATGAGAAAGTGTTCCAAATCTCTAATAATTAGAGAAATGCAAATCAAAACAACTCTGAGGTATCACCTCACACCTAGCAGATTGGCTAAAATGAAAGAAGGGGAGAGTAATGAATGTTGGAGGGGATGTGGCAAAATTGGGACATTAATGCATTGCTGGTGGAGTTGTGAACTCATCCAGCCAATCTGGCTGGCAATTTGGAATCATGCTCAAAGGGCTATAAAAGAATGCTTGCCCTTTGATCCAGCCATACCATTGTTGGGTTTGTACCCCAAAGAGATCATAGAAAAACAGACTTGTACGAAAATATTTATAGCTGTGCTTTTTGTGGTTGCAAAGAACTGGAAAAGGAGGTTATGTCCTTCAATTGGGGAATGGCTGAACAAACTGTGGTATATGCAGGGGATGGAATACTATTGTGCTCAAAGGAATAATAAACTGGAGGAGTTCCAGGTGAACTGGAGAGACCTCCAGGAACTGATGCAGAGCAAAAGGAGCAGAGCCAGAAGAACATTGTACACAGAGACTGATATACTGTGGTAAAATAGAATGTAATGGACCTCTGTACCAGCAGCAATACAATGACCCAGGACAATTCTGAGGGATCTATGGTAAAGAACGCTGCCCACATTCAGAGGAAGGACCACAGGAGAGGAAACATAGAAGATAAACAACTGCTTGAACGCATGAGTCGGGGTGGACATGATTGGGGATTTTGATTCGAAACTACCACACCAATGCAACTACCAACAATTTGGAAATAGGTCTTGATCAAGGACACATGACAAAACTAGTGGAAATGTGCATTGGCCATGGGTGGGGGGAGTGTGGGGGGTGAAGGGGAAAGTAGGAGCATGAATCATGTAACTATGTTAAAAATGAATATTAATAAATATTTAAATTTTTTAAAAAAGCTTATTTTCAAATAGAGGGGAAACAATACACATAACGAAGTAGGGGGGAAAATAGGCCATTGGGCAGTCAATTGACAATCCATTTCAAAAAGGAACTGATAATTTTGCTATAAATCTAGATCAAGAAAAGATAGTGGGGGGTAAGGTGGTAAATATGCAGCCTTACAGCAGATGGCAAGATGACTTAACATCCTGTATAAAATATGAAACATTGTCCAGTTGTCTGGGCTGGTCAAAAAGGAGCATTTGTGATTAAGTCACTAATCAAAATAGTTTAGCCTTAGGGTAAGATTTACAAAAATGAGTGAACTAACTTTCTCCTGGTTTAGAGGCATGGATTCTGAATCTTAAATATCCATCACATGCATATATTAAGGGCTTTCTTAGGAAAATTAGTCAGTATCCCATGTCCTGAAGATATTAATATAGGCAAAAATATTTTAAAAGTACCTCCTTACAAGTAGCTTATATAATATGTAAATAAGTACAAACAAACATGAAACATACATAATACAAGGTAAATCATATTAAAAAGAGAGATTCAAGTGGAAGAGAAATGTGAAATACTTACTACAGGAAATGTCTTTTGATCTGGATATTGAACAAAGACAGAGATATCAAGAGTTGGAGATAAGAAGTGACTCATCCCCAGATATAGGAGACAGCCAGATATGAATGGTGCTTGTCCACACCAGAGGATGCAAAACAAATGATAAGATGACACAGGTGGATGGCTAGATAAGTTGTAAAGGGAAACTAGGAATGACATGACTATTGATTCCAATCCAGGTATCTGTATTTTTTGTTTTAAATTTATTGGTACAGATAGACAATGACTTAAAAGTTACATGTAATTTCCCCAGGCAATAGTATAATTCTGTGTTGAGTGTGATTTTAGTAAAGTACTGCTACTTCTTCTGAGATGTCTCCTATACCGAGACTTCTTCAGATTTAAACTCTAAATTTTTGAACAACAAAAACAACTCACATTTCTCTAAAATTTACTTTTTAAAATAATTACTCTGTGTGAGGGAGGTAGCACAAGAACTATTGTTCTTATATTATAGTTGAAGAAATTGAAGCTCAGCGAAGCTCAGGCCCAGGATTTGAGTCCAGATTTGTCTTGATTTCATATCTAGTATTCTTTTTACACTATAGCTCTTCTAACCAAGCCTTTTGCCCATGGTATTACAATCCATATTTCAAATTGATATCATAAATAAATTCATGTTAGGTAATCCAGTTGAGATGCCTAAACTTTTCAACATGTATGGTTTGGTTACATGAAATTAAGCTTTGCTAAAAATAACACTTTTCATCTCCACTCTAGTCATTTTCTCTAGCTATTTTCCATGCCTGGTAGCACTACCTCTTCCACTCTACTTATTGATTTCCTTGGCTTCTTTTAAGGTTCCTCTTAATTCTAAGGCCATGTCTCCATTAGTTATTTTCTATTTATTGTGACTATAGCTATTTTCTAAATATTTCTTTATTGTCCATTAGATTGTGAGTTCCTTGAGCTCAGGGACTATCTTCTGTCTCTTTTTGTATTTCTAGTGCTTATCACTGTGCTTGGCATATGGCAAGGGCTTAATAACTGTATGTTAATTAGTTTCGCATAGTAAATGATGATGATGACAATGATAATGATGATGATATTTGCTGAAATGAGTTACATATTACACAAGAAAATTATTGTAACATTTTTATGGTAGCAAAGAAGTGGAAACAAAGTACATATCCATCTAAAATATATAAATGTGATCTAATCATTTCTGGTTCTTTGCAACCCCGTTTCTAGTTTTCTTGGCAAAAATACTGGAGTGGTTTGCTATTTCCTTCTCCAGATCATTTTACAGAAGACAAAACTGAGACAAATAGGGTTAGATGATTTGCCTGGTGTCACATAGTTAGTATATGTCTGAGGCCAGATTTGAACTCAGGAAGATTTAGTCTCCCTGATTCTTAGCCTAATACTCTGTACACTGTGCCAACTAGTTGACCACAATAGCATTGAAGAAATATAGTAGATCATTAATAAATGGTTATCTGATGTCAATTGACTATAGGAAGAATTTTAAGCCTTAAAATTAATATAATTCAATAACATGTATTGTAATCTTACTATGTGCATGGCACATAATGAAAGCAATAATATTTTTTTGCCAGGAGAGGTCTTTACATGCTTGCCATAGGCATCTCTCAAACTCATTAATGGGTCTAAAGTCTATCAGCTACCATTAACATGGCTTAGCCCACCTGCTGAGGTTTATTGGGTGATGGGATGCTCAAGGAGGATTAGAACCTCTGGCATCCCCCTGTGGGATCCTAGAAGCTGTAGCCATGTGTATATGTGTATGTCTGTATTTGTACATATTATATGTGTGTATATATAGTATGTATGTGTACATATTATATATGTATATGTATTTTGTATACATACATACATACATTTGTATATGTATTTGTATATATGCATGCATTACACATATTCAGATATATATATATATATATAATTATAAATATACAAATATGCAAGGTCAAGGTATGTGTGAATGTGTGTTTCTTACTCTTTCCTTCCATCCCCACCCCCACTAACTCTGTTTCATTTGCTTGTTCTTGCTTTAAGGTCATTCTTCAAATTCCTGTAGTTTAGAAACAATCAATTTCATGATCTCTAAAGGCTCTATTTAGGAGGACAAAGTGAAGAAGAAAAACTAATATTATTTCTAATAATATCTAAAATAACTAGTTTTATTTAATAAAATCTATCAAGGCAACCAATAATATTAATTCTGAATCCCCCTCAAAATGAAAACAAAATTATAGTCTTCAACATTAACATTTGAAGTAAAAATTTGTTGCATTTTTAAATCTAATAATTACGTTCATGATTTGCCTGTGTAGACATGCAGTGCCCTCCTACATTATCATTAAATTCCATTCATCTGAAAGTCTAAAGGTACAAAATCAATTAGCTATTTGGTTCAGTCGTATATTTGATGTCATTCATTTGGTAAGTTAAACAAAAGCATGAAAGTGATTTAAAAAAAATAATCAGCTATTGTTTGTTGTTTCTACTGTTGTTTGATTTGTTTTATTTGGAGAAACATATCTATATTTCATGTGAAATGTATATAATAAGACTTCTCATATATTTAAAATATTCATTTATATTTTATATTTTATTGATATGTTTCATTTTTTTATATCACATTTGCTTCTGAAAAATATCCTTCTCATCTATTCCATGAAAGGGCCATTTGTAATAAATCAAAGGTGAGAGACAGTCAAAATAAAACTGCTTCATAACAAAACCAGACCCAACCCTACCACACATTGTGTCAGACTGTATCTGTTTAAATTAATTTTATTTGGTTGAAATATATTCTATAGCCATAGTACTCTACTACTTCAGTGAAGCGGGTGTATTCCATTTTCTTAACTTTTCTTTAGAGACAACATTGGTCATTTTTTCAAAGCATTCTGTTAGGAGTTTTTGCTCTCTTTTACACTGTTTCAGTCATTCTGGTTTTTTTCTTCCGGTACTATTAACATAATTGTGCCTCAATACTTTGTCTCTTGTTTTTCTGAATCCTTTATATTCATTATTTTTGGTGATAAAATAAAAATCCATTATATTAGCATGATTCTTTGTTTATCTCTTCTTTTACTGATGTACTTATGCTTTTTAAAAAAATCTTTGTTTATGTACCCTTTAAAAATACTTCATTATGGCAACAGTTCATTTTATAGACAGCCATCAAGGGTGTTGATGGAACACTGCTGCTGAAATTTAAGCAAATTTTAAAATGTGCCTGATATATTTAGGAGAGTGTTCTACAGTCATTAAAAGTTTTAAAAGTCTATTTAGAAGGTGTCTGTTTTATAGGTAGTGCACATTACAGACATAAAGTCATGTTTTGTTTTGGTTTTTTATGTGCTAGATGGGGGGAATAGTGGGTAATACTGTCACAGTACCTAGTTCACTAGTTAGTTACAATGATTCTGCTTCATGGAAGAAATATGGATGGACGGATAGATCAAATAGGCTTTGGGGTTGATTTACACAAATCCCTCAAAGCTTTGAGTCTTTAATGAACTTCCTGAATTAGTTTATCTTTTGTAGGTGACTGAAAAATTCAAAAGAATAAATTTTCTCACATGTTTTCACTGAATCCATTTCTAGTCTTTAGCTGTGGTTAAATGTGTGAAGGAATACAAATATGGAGGTAAATGGCAAAGATTCAAGTGAATTCTAATGCCCTGCTTGGATGTATCTATAATTCTTGCAAAGAAGGCCAAAGTGTGAAATGCTCATCATTATGTTGCCCCAATGATTTATTTTTTCATGCATTTGTGCAAAGTTATTTGAACCAGAATTGACTGGAATGCTGTACCCACAGGCAAGGTTAATTAAATGTGTTGAAAATATAACCACTCACTAGTCTCAAAAATAGCTTGTTAATGCAGGTCTTATTCAGACACACATGTTATCTTTTCTACCACATTGGTTTCCCAGATGTGAACTTCATTTACATATGTCTCTGATGTTTTTCAGTAACATAAAAAAGGGAAATTAGTTGAAATTCATGGTCAAGTATCATCTAACATGTGATCTTAAGCCTGTTTTGGAAAAGGACAATACGGATTAATGATAGCTCCTCTTACAGAGATAATACAATTCCTTGTTAGGAAAGACAACAAAGAAACCTACTTTTAGTCCTCTGGTTGAGAATTTTATCTATCATGAAAATTGAAAATTTCATGACTATATTTTTTTTTTAACCCTTGTACTTCGGTGTATTGTCTCATTGGTGGAAGATTGGTAAGGGTGGGCAATTGGGGGTCAAGTGACTTGCCCAGGGTCACACAGCTGGGAAGTGGCTGAAGCCGGGTTTGAACCTAGGACCTCCTGTCTCTAGGCCTGACTCTCACTCCACTGAGCTACCCAGCTGCCCCATCATGACTATATTTTGAGATATTTTTGCCCAACGAATGAGAGGTTCAAGCACTCAAGAAGATGTATGATTCATAAAATAAAATTGATGAAATGGTTGTTAAAGGCAGAAAACAATTTTTTATTTTGTCATTTCATATGGAAGAACTTAGAAATGCCTATTCTTCTGGCCCAAGAAACAACTGTTGTTTCTGAAGCTGCCATGATTTCTTTTACTTCACACTTAATGGAAGAATGCTCTAGTTTGTAGTGCTATGCATGACAATTATACTAATTTTTTAAACTAAATTTATTATTTTATTAATATTCACCCAGACTCTATATCATTGTTTTGCAATTATTCCTTGGACTTTTTAAGATTTACATAGAGGAAGGCAACAGGTCAAGTATGCTAAAAGCAATAAGCTTTATTTGACACACTTTCAATAACACAAGGGAAGGTGCTTAGCTTGAGACTTTCAAGGGTGGAGTACAGAGAAGAGGGGATGAAAGGATTAAGGATATTCCTAGGTGATAACTGGCAAGGAGATGAGATATAATAAGTTGTCTAGAAGGTAAAACGCAAGTGGTGACTCAGTTAAGAGTGTGTGGGAGAAGCAGCTTGCAAGGTTGTGGGGTACTTTGACTTTCAGTTCATTACAGAAAGAGGAAAGCAATGAAGCAGAGGCTTCCTCTGGGTTGAACACCCAGTTACAGCAGTTCATTGTTCTTCCAATGTCAGCAGGGACACACACATAGCTGCTACTTGAGCATTTTGTTGTTCAGTCATTTCGATCAATGTCTAACTTTTCATGATCCCATTTGGGACTCTCTGGGCACTCACATTGGAGTGATTTGCCGTTTCCTTCTCCAGCTCATATTACATATGAATAAATTGAGGCTAACAGAATTAAGAGATTTGCCCAAATTAACACAGATATTGTGTCTGAGTTCAGTTTTGAAGTGAGGAAGATGAGAGACTTCCTGACTTCAGGCCCAGGACTCAATCCACTGTTAGCTGCCTCTACCTAAGCAAAGGGAGTATTTTATGAGAAGACTTCACTAAAGAGTATCTGATTGATTTCCTAGTCTACAAGTTATTTGAGAGAGAAAGTCAACAGGAGGCAGTTACTAGATTTATAAATTGGATTATTTTCTTTCTAAAATAGAAAAGTGAGTTAAATAGAGACATTTGAAAGGTTCTTCACATATAGGATCATCAACATTGTTCAAGTGGAATATGGGGATCCTTATTTGAAAGTTCTCTGTGACTTCCCAAAATATTTTTTTCACCTGTGAGAGAGTAGAGGAAGGATTTATGATATTTGTCTATATTCCCTAGAGAAGTGCCTCTGAAGTAATTTTTTCTTCATCATTTGGAAATGTAGATATCAAGGGAACTGAGCATTAACAAAGAAAATGTATTGTGATTCAGTGGCATGTTCCAAGTGTGAGGTTTTAAAAGAAGTGTTTCCATTTCTGGCAAAGGAAGTATCTATTCCACAGGCTCTGGCTTCTGACCAAAGTACCTTCAAGAACCATAGAGGGTGGGGGGGAATCGCAACAACTAATGTTATGATGATAATAACAGATAATCTTGAGAAGCAGATAAATGTGTCAGGGCCAATAGACCTTCAAGTCACAAACACTGATTGACAGGCTTCAGTGAGAAAGGAGGGGGTTAGACACTCCTTGATCTCAAACCCCTCCCCCTATAACAGTTGCTGCTTCAGTTGGAAATGGAGACTGGATAAGATTCTTCTGGTAAGTTTCTGTTATGGCTGAACCCCAATAATGTTCCCTTTCTTTAATTTATATTCCTCACAGGTCTGATAGAGGAATAAGTAGAAGCTAGCTATATAACTGTTGAGGACAGAGATAAAACTGATCTTCTTAAACTGACAGCTGACAGGATTCAAACTAGATGACCAGACTTGAGTTGTAAGTATTTCCTCAAATAATTTCCAGGCACAGATATTGAAGGTAAAGGTTATATTAAGAATTAAAAAGGAAAACTAAAGTAGTTAATGAAAGTATTTGAATAAGGAAAGGTGACCCTAAGCTGTTAGATTGAAGCTGCCCTTCACCCCCCACAGGAGGGGGATGAAGGCACTTAACTAAACTGGCTCTCTTGCTATTAATGAATATTTTTACTCTCTAATCACTAAATATTTGTTGTATTGAAGTTGATAAAGATCAACCTTATTAAACAGGCTAACCCTTTTGTAGAAACCACAAAGGCTTTGCCACAAAGGCCACTCAGGTGAACCCCAAGTCTGGAGTAGTAAGCAGAGTGTCAGCTCACTTCAACCCCCAACAAGCAACTGCCAACTCCTCTCAACTGCCCCCTCACCCAAAGTTTTCCAGGGGGGTCCTCTGGAATTCTGGGTGAGGCTGTCCCTGTATCTTTGCAGGGTTCCATGCATCCATTTCTACAAAACACTAATAAACTCAGGTATAGAAGTCTTCCACTACTTTATTATGTACCTAGGAGTAAAACAAATTGTTGCCTTCCTTGGCAGTCATTTTAAGGAATTTCATAGGCATGAGATAGCAACATGTAGCAGGAGAATCTAATCAAAATTAGCAAATAACTTCTGTGAAAGTTTCAGTCTTAATATTTGGGCTCAAGAAAAAGTAGACAGAGAGGGAATATAATGATGACAGTCTGAAAGACAAGGATGTAATTTCAAAACTTTACTAAATACTTTACTCTTCTCTTACACATACCCCTTTTAACTGGATACAGAGGTTCTGTTTTTTAACCTTATCCTGCTTATTCTGTAGCAATTATGTATATATATATATGTATATGTACATAAATGTACATATACATATATATATATGACAATGAATCTAAACTCTCGCTATCTCTCAAATAGCCATATCATAAGAGTGTTCCCTCAGTCAACAGATTAAATGAAATAATGTATGAATAGCTCAGTGCAAAGCTATCACCACTAGTGAAAATATCAATACATATCCCTAGTGATGATAGCAGTGGGTTCACTAATATTATTCGTAAAGCACATTTTATTATTTAATTAAAGAAAAAGTAGAAGCAAAGATCATGGGATAATAGAATTATAAGATAATAGGTTTAGAGAAGTAAGGGAACCTCAGAAGCTATCTAGTCCAAACTCTCATTTTATTCTATACTTTTTATGTTTTACTTTTCTTTTTAAAAATATTTTAGGGGCAGCTGGGTAGCTCAGTGGAGTGAGAGTCAGGCCTAGAGACAGGAGGTCCTAGGTTCAAACCCGGTCTCAGCCACTTCCCAGCTGTGTGACCCTGGGCAAGTCACTTGACCCCCATTGCCCACCCTTACCACTCTTCCACCTATGAGACAATACACCGAAGTACAAGGGTTTAAAAAAAAATAAATATTTACGGATTAATTTCACTTCCTGAAAGATCTTGTAACAAAATAAAACTAGAAAATTTAGCTAACTGCTTAAAATTAAGGTATAAAAACCAAAATTAATTCACAATAGAAGTCTGAAATATGGATCATTATGGAAAGTACAGGAAAATTGTGAATTACCTGCATCTAGCATGCAATGTTCTTATTACTGCCCCCTACCATGTGGTATGTATTCTAAATGTAATCTGCTCTCCTAATAGAGGATAAGGTAAGGGAAATCAAAGAAAACCCACCCAAAATCCAAATAGTGAGAGAGAGAAATGTTCCCATAAGAAACAGAAACAACATTGCAATAGGGAAAATGGGTCTTAGATGGAGGAGAGGAGACTTGATGACTTGAAGACATTAAAGTATTGATGGAGAAGAATAAGAAGGAAAGAAACAATTACAATTAGAGCTTAGAACCAATTTGAAGCTTTTTGTGAAGAGAAAGGACCTGAGCATTTTAAAAAGACTGAAGACATTTATCCTTCAAAGTATAATATAGTGAAAATGTAAATATTATCATATAAGAAATTATTCAGAAAATCAAGAGAAAAGAAATTGTTCTAGTTAATGATTAATTAATGTTAATGATTCTCTACTTAGGTATACTGACATAACTGTCAATCTGGTAATGATAGAGAGGTCAGTTGTCTTTCTGAAACATATATTAAATTCATAAGAAGACCTCTTAAGACTCATCAAAATGGATGACAACATCACACTTCTGGTGATTTGTGTCAACATAAGAGACACTTTCAAAAAGAACTTTAAAAACATATGTTGATGTTTGTGAAGTTTTAGGAGAAGAACTGAAGACCTTAAAGATGCAGGTCATGTTTTCCTTACTATTGCCCTCTGGAGAAAAGAGAAGAAAAGTGGGAAGTGAATAGCAGGTTAAGAAGGTAGTGTCTGAGAATGAGGCTTGAATTTCTAGACAGTAATTTAAATGACAATGATGAAAGAATCCTGGCCATAGAAGGAATACATCTGATGAAGTCTGCTAAGAGTATTTTTGTTAGGTGTCTTGTATATCTAATTAATTTAACTAAAAACGATTTGAAAAAAGTATTGGTGAAATGATGGAAATATTGTGATTTTTATATCCCACTCATTATATATCATGGAGAATACCATAAACAAGGAAGAAAATTAGCAGTTGAAATATCAAGTAGCATACACTAGACAAAATCTAAGAAAGGAGTTAGGAATAAACATCATGGTCTCAAATATCCCTCTTCAAATGCCCAAAATAAAAGCTACAAATAAGAAATAGAAGTCAAATTTGACCATATAAGTGTAACTCAGCCTTGGTGGGATGAACCTCATGAATTAACCATGGCTTTGAATAAATATTCCATTTTTAATAGAAATAGAAACGAGGGGCAACTAGGTGGCTCAGTGGATTGAGAGCTAGACCTAGAGATGGGAGATCCTGGGTTCAGATCTAGCTTCATCTATTTCCTGGATGTGTGACTTTGGGCAAGTCATTTAACCCCCAGTAACTACCCCTTTCCATTCATCAACCTTGAAATCAATGCACGATATTGGTTGTAATATGGAATGTAACATTGTTGTTTTTTTCTTTAAAGAAATAAAATAGGCAAAAATGAAGGTGAGGTAGCATTACATATTAAGTGAGTGTCTTCATGTGGAGAACCAGGGAATACGAAGTGAGAGCATGACAGAGAGTATTTGCTGAATGTTAATAGAGGGGGAAACAAATTGTTTTGATTTTTAAATACACTATAGAAATCACCTGTTTAGAATAAGAAAATAGATGAGAAATTTGGGGAATGCGGCACAAGTTTGACACAGGACCATGACACAAATCATGATGAGAGATGATAGACTTTTTTTTTGAATGTGTTAAGAGCTTTTTTTAAAACATTTATTTATTTATTTATTTTAGCCTGGGACTCCATTCTAGGAGCATAGGGCCACAACCAGTAGGCAGTGGGACACACTGTCCCTCAGGGTCACCCAGCTGGGAAGTGTCTGAGCCCGGATTTGAAACTAGGACCTTTCGTCTCTAGGCCTGGCTCTCAATCCATTGAGCTAGACCAGCTGCCCCTACTTAAGGTTGCAGTTTCTTTAGCAAATGTAGTTTTACAGGGTGGGGTTGCTAGCCCCATGCCCAACCCTCCTCCTTTTTCATCCGGGCTAGGGACCGTCCTTGGCCCAGGAGTGTTAAGGGTGGGCAGTAGGGGTCAAGTGACTTGCCCAAGGTCACACAGCTGGAAGTGTCCGAGGCCGGACTTGAACCTAGGACCTCCAGTCTCTAGGCCTGACTCTCAATCCATTGAGCCACTCAGCTGCCCCAAACATTTATTAATATTCATTTTTTACTAAAGTTAACATGGTTACATGATTCATGCTCCTACTTTCCCCTTCACCCCTTGCCCTCCCCCCACCCCTGGCCGATGTGCATTTCCCCTAGTATTGATATGTGTCATTGATCAAGGCCTATTTCCAAATTGTTGATCATTGCATTGGTGTGGTAGTTTTGAATCAAAATCCCCAATCATGTCTACCTCAACACATGTGTTTAAGCAACTGCTTTTCTTCTGAGTTTCCACTCCTGCAGTTTTTCCTCTGAATGTGGGTAGCAATCTTTTCCATAAATCCCTCAGAATTGTCCTAGATCATTGCATTGCTGCTAGTACAGAAGTCAATTACCTTCTATTTTACCACAGTGTATCAGTCTCTGTGTACAATGTTCTTCTGGCTCTGCTCCTTTCACTCTGCATCAATTCCTGGAGGTCTTTCCAGTTCACATGGAATTCCTCCAGTTTATTATTCCTTTGAACACAATAGTATTCCATCAACAGCATATACCACAATTTGTTCAGCCATTTCCCAATTGAAGGACATAACCTCCTTTTCCAGTTTTTTGCCACCACAAAAAGTGTGGCTATAAATATTTTTGTACAAGTCTGTTTATCTATCATCTCTTTGGGGTACAAACCCAACAATGGTATGGCTGGATCAAAGGGCAGACATTTTTTTATAGCCCTTTGAGCATAGTTCCAAATTGCCAGCCAGAATGGTTGGATGAGTTCACAACTCCACCAGCAATGCATTAATGTCCCAATATTGCCACATCCCCTCCACCATTCATTGCTCTCCCCTTCTTTCATTTTAGCCAATCTGCTAGGTGTGAGGTGATATCTCAGAATTGTTTTGATTTGTATTTCTCTAATTATTAGAGATTTAGAACATTTTCTCATGTGCTTATTGGTACTTTTGATTTATTTATCTGAAAATTGCCTATTCATTTCTCTTGCCCATTTATCAATTAGGGAATGGCTTGATTTTTTTATACAATTGCTTTAACTCCTTGTATATTTGAGTAATTAGACCCCTGTCAGAGATTTTGTTATAAAGATTTTTTCTCAATGTGTTGTTTCCCTTCTGATTTTGGTTGCATTGTTTTTATTTGTACAAAAGCTTTTAAATTTAATATAATCAAAACCATTTATTTTACACTTTGTAATTTTCTCTAACTTTTGCTTGGTTTTAAAATCTTTCCTTTCTCAGAGATCTGACAAGTATACTATTCTGTGTTCACTTAACTTATTCATAGTTTCCTTCTTTCTATTCAAGTCATTCACCCATTCTGAATTTATCTTGGTGTAGGGTGTGAGATGTTGACCTAAACCTAATCTCTCCCATATTGTTTTCCAAATTTCCGAGCAGTTTTTGTCAAATAGTGGATTCATGTCCCAAAGGTTGGGCTCCTTGGGTTTATCATACACTGTCTTGCTGACATCACTTATCCCAAGTTTATTCCACTGATCCTCCCTTCTATCTCTTAGCCAGTACCATACCGTTTTGATGACCACTGCTTTATAGTACAGTTTAATATCTGGTACTGCTAGGCCCCCTTCCTTCACATTGTTTTCATTATTTCCCTTGATATTCTTGATCTTTTGTTATTCCAAATGAAATTTGTTATAATTTTTCATAATTCAATAAAAATGTTTTTTGGTAGCTTGATAGGTATGGCGCTAAATAGGTAAATTAATTTGGGTAGAATGGTCATTTTTATTATGTTAGCTCGTCCTACCCATGAGTAATCAATGTTTTTCCAATTGTTTAGATCTAGTGTTATTTGTTTGGGAAGTGTTTTGTAGTTGTTTTCATATAATGGCTGTGTTTGTTTTGGTAGATAGATTCCTAAGTATTTTATATTGTCTAGGGTGATTTTAAATGGTGCTTCTCTTTCTACCTCTTCCTGCTGTGATGTGTTGGAAATATGTAGAAATGCTGATGATTTATTTGCATTTATTTTGTATCCTGCAACTTTGCTAAAGTTGTTGATTATTTCTACAAGCTTCTTAGTTGATTCTCTAGGATTTTTTAAGTAGACCATCATATCATCTGCAAAGAATGATAGCTTAGTCTCCTCATTTCCTATTTTGATACCTTCAATTTCTTTTGCTTCTCTAATTGCAACTTCTAGTGTTTCTAGTACTATGTTGAATAATAGAGGTGATAATGGGTATTCTTGTTTCACTCCTGATGTTATTGGGAAGGCTTCTAATTTATCCCCATTGCATATGATGCTTATTGGGGGTTTTAGGTATATACTGTTTATTATTTTTAGGAAAGGCCCTTCTTTTCCTATACTTTTCAGTGTTTTCAATAGGAATGGGTGCTGTATTTTGTCAAAGGCTTTTTCAGCATCTATTGAAATAATCATGTGATTTTTTTTTATTAGATTGTTCATATGGTCAGTTATGTAGATGGTTTTCCTAATGTTGAACCATCCTTGCATTGCTGGTATAAATCCCACCTGATCATGGTGGATGATCCTCTTGATTACTTGCTGGAGTCTCTTTGCTAGTATTCTATTTAAGATTTTTGCATCTATGTTCATTAGGGAGATTGGTCTGTAGTTTTCTTTCTCTGTTTTTGATCTCCCTGGCTTTGGAATCAGTACCATATTTGTGTCATAAAAGGAATTTGGTAGAACTCCTTCTTTGCTTATCATATCAAATAATTTGTATAGTATTGGGGATTAGTTGCTCTTTGAATTTCTGATAGTACTCACATGTGAATCCATCAGGCCCTGGAGATTTTTTCTTAGGGAGTTCTTTGATGGCTTGTTCAATTTCTTTTTCTGATACGGGATTATTTAGGTATTCTCTTTCTTCTCCTCTTAATTTAGGCAATTTGTATTTTTGTAAATATTCATCAATCTCACCTAGATTACTATATTTATTGCCATATAATTGGGCAAAATAGTTTTTAATGATTGCCTTAATTTCCCCTTCATTAGAGGTGAGGTCTTCCTTTTCATTTTTGATACTGTCAGTTGGTTTTCTTCTTTCCTTTTTTTATTAGATTAACCAGTACTTTGTCTATTTTATCTGTTTTTTCAAAATACCACCTTCTAGTCTTATTTATTAAATCAATAGTTCTTTTACACTCGATTTTATTAATTTCTCCCTTGATTTTTAGTATTTCTAATTTAGTTTTCATCTGGGGATTTTTGATTTGCTCACTTTCTAATTTTTTAAGTTGCATGCCCAATTCATTAATCTCTGCCCTCCCTAATTTGTTAATATATGCACTCAAGGATATATTTCCCCCTGAGTACTGCCTTGGCTGCATCCCACAGAGTTTGGTAGGATGTCTCATCATTGTCATTCTCTTCAATGAAATTGTTGATTGTTTCTATGATTTCCTCTTTGACTAGCTGGTTTTGGAGAATCATATTATTTAATTTCCAATTTGTTTTTGATTTGCCTGTCCAGGTGCCCTTACTTATTATTATTTTTGTTGCATTATGATCTGAGAAGTTTACATTTATTATTTCTGCTCTTTTGCATTTGTTTGCAATGTTTCTATGCCCTATTACATGGTCAATCTTTGTGAATGTACCATGTGCAGCTGAAAAGAAGGTGTATTCTTTTTGTTCCTATTTAGTTTTCTCCACATATCTATTAAATTTAATTTTTCTAGGACTTCATTCACCTCTCTTACCTCTTTGTTATTTATTTTTTGATTTGATTTATCTAGATCTGAAAGAGGAATATTTAGATCTCCTACTAGTATGGTTTTACTATCTATTTCCTTCTTGAGCTCTGCCAGTTTCTCCTTTATCAATTTGGATGCTATGCCACTTGGTGCATACATATTGAACACTGTTATTTCCTCATTGTTTATACTGTCTTTAATCAGGATGTAATGACCTTTCCTGTCTTTTTTAATCATATCTACTTTTACTTTGGCTTTGTCAGAAATCATAATTGCCACTCCTGACTGCTTTATCTCATTTGACGCCCAGAAGATTTAGCTCAAGCCCTTGACCTTAAACTTGTGTATGTCCACCCTCCTCATATGTGTTTCTTGTAGACAACATATGGTAGGATTTTGGTTTCTAATCCACTCTGTTATTTGCTTCCATTTTATGAGCAAGTTCATCACATTCACATCCAGAGTTATAATTATCAGTTGTGTATTTGTCAACATTTTGGTATCTTCTCCTAGTTCTATACCTTCTTCTTAAATTTTTTCCTTTTAAACCAGGTGTTTGCTTTAAGCCAGTAACCCTTTTCCCCTCCCTCGATTAACTTACCTTTCTACCCCCTCCCTTATTATTCCCCTCTTTTTATTTTTAAGGCCTAATGAATTCCCTCCTCCTTCTTCTCCCCTCCCTTTTTTCACTTCCCCACTCCTCTGCTCCCCTTGGTTTATCCCTTCTGACTTTCTCAGTAGGGTTAGATAGAGTTTTATATCCCAATGGATAATATAGCTACTCTTCCCCCTCAGGGTTAATTACACTGAGAGTAAGGTTTAAATATTACCTCTTAATGCTCTCTTCCTCTCCTTCTTATAATAGTATTCATCCCTTCGCCTTCCCATGCCCTCTTTGTGTGTGATAGATTATCCTATTTTTCTTATTCATTCAAGTTTCTCTTGGTGTCCTCTACTATTCACCCCCCCTCTTTCCCATCCCCCATGTCATCTTAGACCATTTAGTATCCTGTCCTCTCCGTATGAATTATTCTTCTGGTTGCTATAATAGTGAATATTATAATAGTGAATAGAGTTCACTAAAGAGAATTATACATAGCATTTCTCCACATAGTAATACAGATAATTAGATCTTATTTAAGCCCTTAAAAAGACAAATTTAAAAAATATGAGTTTTCTTTCTTTCCCCTCTGTTTCTTATTTACCTTTTTATGTTTCTCTTAATTTTTGTGGTTGGATATCGAACTTTCCATTTAGTCCTTGTCTTTTCTGTGCTAATACTTGGAAATCTTCTATCTTGTTGAATGCCCAAACTTTCCCCTGGAAGTATATAGTTAGTTTTGATGGGTAGGTGATCCGTGGTTCTAGACCCAGTTCTCTTGCCTTTCTGAATATCATATTCCAAACTTTGCGATCTTTTAGTGTGGAGGCTGCCAGATCCTGTGTGATCCTGATTGGTGCTCCTTGATATTTGAATTGTCTCTTTCTGGCTTCTTGTAAGATTTTTTCTTTTACTTGGAAGCTCTTGAATTTGGCTATTATATTCCTGGGGATTGTCTTTTCTGGGTCTAGTGTAGAGGGTGATCTATGGATCCTTTCAATGTCTATATTGCCCTCTTATTGTAGAACTTCAGGGCAATTTTGCTGAATAATTTCCTTTAGTATGGAGTCCAAATTTCTATTAATTTCTGCTTTTTCAGGAAGACCAATGATTCTCAAATTGTCTCTTCTAGCCCTTTTTTCTTGGTCTGTCAATTTCTCATTGAGATATTTCATGTTTCCTTCTATTTTATCAGTCTTTTGACTTTGTTTTATTTGTTCTTGCTGTCTTGAGAGATCATTAGCTTCTAATTGTTCAATTCTAGCCTTTAGGGACTGGTTTTTGGTTATAATCTTTTGGTTTTCCTTTTCAATCTGGTCATTTCTGGTTTTCAGTTGACTTGCCACACTTTCCAATTCTGAAATTCTGCCTTTTAAACTGTTATTTTCTTGCCATATCTCTTCCATCTTTCTCATCATCTCAGATTTGAACTCTTCAATAGCTTGTGACCAGTTTTCATTATTTTGGGAAGGTTTGGATGTGATTACTTGTTTGTTTTCCTCTGCTGTTTGCTCTGCTGTCTGGACTTTCTCTGTGTAAAAGTTGTCCAGTGTTACAGATTTCTTCTTGATGATCTTTCTCTTTTGGGGTTCTTGAGAATGGCTTGCCATTGTTAGCCCTGTGCCCTCTCAGGTTTTTTCTCAACCCAGAATCTTTTTGTGCTCTCTAGGCTCCTGAAGTCTCAGATCTCGTTGTTCTCAGGGTCAAGCCTCCTGGTGCCCCCCTTGTTTTTTCCTCTGTCTGAGGCTCCTTTAATAGTTTCAGGGCACTGTTTCCACAGTCATGCACCCCTCTTCACTGGGTCCTCACTCAAGGTCCACTCCTGTGCTCAGGATCTAAGTCTGCTCCTGCACTCAGGATCTGTGGACTCAAGAGCCTGTGCTTGAGCCTGCACTTAGGGTCTGCGTTCAAATTCCACATGCAATCTTTAGCCTCTTGGGGTCTTAAGTCAGGAACATGCCCTGGTGACCCCAGGTAGCTGCCAAGTGCTTAATGGGTGCCCCAAGTTTGCTCTAGCTCTTGTGAGCTGGCTTTGGCACTGTAGGTGGTTGGGGTGGGGGAGGGGGTTGCTCAACTTGAGTTGTGGTGTCCCTTTGTTCCTCTGGATTTGTTTTTATGTCTTCTTGAGGAGTCCTATATGTTTCGGTTAGGTGTGGTTAAGCAGCTGCTTTTTACTCAGTTGCCATCTTAACCAGGAAGTTGTGTTAAGTTGATGATAGACTTTTGAAGCCAAGCTGGCAGAGTGAGGAGAGAATTTGCTTGACCTCTCCTAGTTCCCCTCCAAACCACTTTATTTATTTTTTAATTTTTCTTTATTTTATTCCAGTGGCAAATTTACATGTAAATTTTCCATAGTTACATGATTCATGTTGTCTCCCTCCCCCTTATCCACCACAGAGATAACAAGCAATTTCACTTGGTAATACATATATTACTATGCAAAAATCTATTTCCATATTATCCATTTTTGTAATATAGTAATCTTTTGAAACCAAAACCCCAAATTATATACACAAATAAACAAATGATAGATCATATATTTTCTTCTGATTTCTACTCCAACAGTCCTTTTTCTAGATATGGGGAGTGTTCTTTTTTAAGTCCCTCAAAACTGTCCTGGATCATTGTATTGTTATTAGTAGCAAAGTCTATTACATTTGATTACCCCACAAAGTTTCAGTTACTGTGTATAATGTTCTCATTATTCTGTTTATTTCACTTCACATCAGTTCATGTACGTTTTCCCAGCTCTTTCCCTAGAACTGGCTAGCAGTGAGATACCACCTCCAGGACAATGCAGTAACAGGTCTCCACCACTAAGGCAAATCAGTAGTATTGAGACCCCAAACTATATGCAAACAAACAAGTTCCCCCATTATGCAAACCAGCAATTGAGTCCCCCACTGAATAAGTCTAATACAATGTCTTCTTTAACCCATGTACAGAGCCATACTTTGATATATAGTGAAAAATTACATAATGAACTTTAAAAAAATGAAAAAATGAAACAAAAAATAAAGCACCTAATTATAGAAAGTTATTATCATGGCAGGGAGGGTCATGTCAAAAGCCTAGGAAAGAATAATGTCAAATAGACTTTACATGAAACCTTATAGAAAAATTTGAATTGGAGTCAGGCCCAAAAAGAAATTCTAAAAACATAAAAAGGATTTTAAAAATCAAATAAGGGAGAAGAAAAATTGGGAAAAGAAATAAGAATAATGTAAGAAAGTCATGAAAAAAAGAGTCAACAGTTTGGTAAATGAAGCATAAAAATGATGAAAGGTATGTAAAAGTCCATTGAAGAAAACAACTCCTTGAAAGAATAAAAGTAGTCAAATGAAAAAAATGATATAGAAACTCATTGAAGAAAATGATTTGTTAGAATCAGACAAAATGGAAACTATGACTCCTTGAGACATCAAGAAACAATCAAACAAAATCAAAAGTGAGAAAAAATAGAAGAAAATGTGAAATTTCTCATTGGAAATATTGAAAATCAAAGGTGTGAGATCAATAGAAGCAAAGTTAATAAAACCATTGAACTAATAAAGCTAAAATGTGGTTTTATGAAAAATATAATAACAGATAAACTATTGGTTAGTTGGATTTAAAAAAGAAAGAAGAAAATCCAATTACAATATCAAAAATAAAAATGTTGACTGCACCACCAATAAAGGGGAAAATAAATAAATAATTACTATTTATTTAATCTACTATAAGCCAATCAATTTTATAATCTAAGCAAAAAGGATGGATATTTACAAAAATATAAACTGTCCAAATTAATAGAAGAGGAAATAGAATATTTAACCAATCATACTCTAGAAAAAAGAAATTGAACAAGATATCACTGAACTCCCCAAGAAAAATTCTCCAAGGCTAAGTGAATTCACAAATGAATTTTTCCTAACAGTTAAGAACAATTGACTAAATAAATTACTCAGAAAAATATGCAATGAAGGAGGCCTATCAAATTCTTTTTATGATGCAGATATGGTGCTGACACCTAAACCATTGTAATAATTAAAACTGCGTTTGAGAAATATGAGAATGTTTTAAAAATTGAATTGTGGTAGTTTATAAAAATTTAAAATTAAACTATGAATATGTTAGCAGCTTTAGTAGCTTTATTACAGCAGGGTAGAGATAGTAAAGAGGAAAATGTAGGAAGGTGATAGGGGAATTGTCTAGCCTACCACACTCTAAGTCTGCTCCTAAAAAATCTAGCTCACTCCTGGACAAAGTTCCAATCTCCAGCCAGAGGAGTGGGAGAGTCTCAGCCACCAAAGTAGAAGTCCTCCAAAACAGAAAATCCTCCAACATAGAGACACCAATGCAGAAGTCCTCCAACGCAGAAGAAATGTCACACAGAAGAATCCAATGCAAAGATACCATCACAGAGGTTCTTCCTCAGCAAGAGCCACCAGTACAGCAGAAGTAGAAGATCCTCAGCAAGAGCCACCAGTGCAGAAGAAGTAGAAGTCCTCCCTCATCAAGAGCCACCAGCACAGCAGAAGTAGAAGCAGTCACTCAGAATGCTCTCAGCTGGCTTTTATCCACATCAAGTCTTGTCTCTCTAGTTCCTCCTTTCTTTAACTCTGGGCTGGTCTATCACATCTCAGGAACCAATCAAAGTTTCTCAACTTGCCTAGCACCTGGGCAGTGCCTATGGGTTCCACCTCCTGTCCTCTGAGGGTGTGAACTCTTATCAAAAGGATTCACAAGTTCCTGACTGATTAAGTTAAAAGCTTAGAGCTCTCCAAATACTTGATTAAGTTAAAATAAAAAAAATTCCTTTTCACACCATGAAAAGCAAAAATAGAGAAAGAAAACCATAAACTGATCTCCCTAAGAATATTTATGCAAAAAGTTAAATAAAATATTAGTAAGAATATCATAGCAATATTTCACCAAAAAAATTATGATCAGATGAGACATATCAAGAATGCAGGGATAGCTCAATATTAGGAAAACTATCAGCATAACTGCTCATATCAATAATAAAACTAAGAGAAATCATATGATTATCTCAATAGATACATAAAAATCTTTTTACAAAACACAGCACTCATTTCTATTCAAAACACTAGAGAGTATAGGTATGAATGAAGCTTACCTTAAAATAATATGTAGTATCTATATAAAAGCCTCAGTAGCATTATTTATAATTGGGATAAGCTAGAAGCCATCCCAATAAGATCAAGAGTGCTGCAAGGATGTATATTATTCTACTATTAGTCAATAATGTGCTAAAAACAGTAGTTATAATAATAAAAGGAGAAAAACAAACTGAAAGAACTAGTAGAGGCAATGAAGAAGCAAAACCATGACTTCATAGATGATATGATGGTATAATTAAAGGTTTAACTAAAAAATTAGTTGAAATACAGCTTAAGGAAAGTTATAGGATATAAAATAAACTTAGATTCATTATCAGTATTTCTTTTTATTACCAACGAAAGTCCAGCACCAAGAGACAGAAAAATTCATTTAAATTAACTGTAGTTAGTATGAAATATTTGGGATTCTCCCTGCCCCCCCCCAAGAAAAAAAATCACGAAATGTATGAAGTTAATTATAAACAATTTTCACACAAATAATGTCAGATCTAAACAATTGGAAACAAAATATTAGTTGTTCAAGGGTAGACAGCAAATATAACAAAAATAATAATTTTATCCCAACTAATATACTTATCTAGTGTCAGACATATTAAATTGTTTAAAAATATTTTATACGACTAGAAAAATAATAACAAAATTCATTTAGAAAAGCAAAATATCAAGATTATCAAGGTAATTATTGGGGGGGTGTAATGTAAAGGAAGGTGGCTAGGACTACCCAATTTCAAACTGCATTACTAAGCAGTAATCATTAAAACAATCTGATCCTGACACATTAACTGGAACCAATTATATTAAATCAAAAGGGGTTTGTATAGACAAAAGAAATGCAATCAAGGTTAGAAGGAAAACAGAGAGCTAGGGAATTTTTTTTTTGCAACAAGTATTTCTGATAGAGAGTAATTTCTGAAATATATAGAGAACCAAGTAAATATATAAAAATAAGTCATTCTCCAATTGATTAGTGGTCAAAGAACATAAACAGGCAATTTTCACACAAAGAAATCAGTCATCTATAGTCATATGAAAACATTCTTTAAATCACTCTTCATTAGAAAAATGAAAATTAGAATGACTTTGAGGTACAACCTCACTCTTATAAGGTTGGCTAATATGACAAAGAGGGAAATAGTGAATGTTGGAATGAATGTAAGAAAATTGGGTCACTAATACACTATTGGTGGAGTTGCAACCTGATCCATTCATTCTGCAAAGGAATTTGGAATGATACTCAAAGGACTTTAAAAACCTGTATTCCCTTTGATACATCAATACCATGACTAGGTCTATATCACAAAGAGATTTTAAAAAGTAAAAAGGAATTATTTGTACAAAAATATTTAAAGAAGCTATTTTGTTTTTGGTAGCAAAGAATTAAAAATCAAGAGATTATCCATCATTTGAAGAA
Organism: Gracilinanus agilis; assembly: GCF_016433145.1. NCBI lineage: Eukaryota > Metazoa > Chordata > Mammalia > Didelphimorphia > Didelphidae > Gracilinanus > Gracilinanus agilis. The sequence goes on along the minus strand of NC_058131.1, from coordinate 497,693,461 downwards.
TGATTGAACAAGTTGTTGTATATGATAATGATTGAAAACTTCTCTAATAAGTGACAAGAAGGATGATTTCAGAAAAATCTGGAAAGACATATATGAATTTATACAAAGTATAGCGTGTAGAACCAGAAGGACATTGTACAAAATAACAGCAATATTTCATGATAAAGAATGCCATCCACCCGCTGAGATAGAACTGACGAGAGTGTGAATACAGACTGAAACTTACTGTATTTCTTTCTTTTTCTTTCTCCTCCTCCTCCTTCTTCTGCCACAAAATGACTAATATGGAAAAATGTTTTACATAATTGCACATGTAAAATCTATATCATATTGCTTACTGACTCACGGAGAAGGGAAAAAAAGGACAGAGGGTAAGAAAAGAGAGAATCTGAAGCTCAAAGTTTTAAAAAATGTTAATTTTTTTCATGCAATAAGGGAAAATAAAATATTATTTTTAAAAAATGTAATGATATTTTCTAGAAATCCACTGGACCTTTATTCCTTGGCTTGTCTTTGTGATAATGATGTCCTTCAAGAGGTATAAAAATGAATAAAGTAAAATTTTATTTTGGTGAGGAATTGATTTCTTAAGTGGAAATTATGAAAATCATCATTATTTTTGAATTACCACTTTTTAAGTTTGTTATAATATTTTATTTTTCCCAATTACATGTAAATAATTTTTAACATTTTGTTTATTTTGCACTACAAATACTTTCAATTCATTCCCTCCCCTTTCTTGAAAGAGAAAGCACTTTGAGATAGTTTTTATACATGCCTAAGAATGAAAAATATGTTTCTATATTAGTCACATAGTGAAAGAAAAAACAGACAAAAACATAAACAATAAAGAAAATGAAAAATAGCAGGCTTTGATCTGCATTCAGATTCTCTTGGTTCTTTCTTTGTGGTAAATAGGATTTCTTTCATGAATCTTTTGCACTTATCCTGGATCATTGTATTACTGAGAATAGCCAAGTCATTCACAGTTGATCTTTATACAATTGTAAATTGTTCTGGTTCTGCTCATTTAGTTTTGCATCAGTTCCAGTAAGTTTTTCCATGTTTTTTTTTTCTGAAACTTTTCTACTAATCATTTAGCATAATAATATTCCACTACAGCTTATTCAATAATTCACTGTTAATGAGTATCCCATCAATTTCCAATTCTTTGCCACCACAAGAAGAGCTGCTGTATTTTTGTACAAATAGGACCCTCCTCTTTGCCCTTCTATAAACACACTTTGGGATACATACCTACAAGTGGTATTTCAGTGTCAAAAGTTATGTACAACTTTATAGACTTTTGATCATAGTTCCAAATTTCTCTCCAGAAAGGTTGAATTAGTTCACAATTCCACTGAGTTCATTAGAATCCCAATATTTCCATATTCCCTTCGATATTCATCATGTTAATGGAGATTCATTATACTTCCTGATCTCCAGAAATTGAAACAGGACTCTGCTTCTCATGGCAAACAGGAAATTTATTGAAGTAGAGTGAGTAGAAAAAGAAACAGAAGTAGAGGTTCCAGGAGACAATTCTAAAATCACCCAAGATTACCAAAGGTCTGCTTATGGTATCACCCTTTATGTCTAAATCATGTACCTATTTTGACCTTATCTTGGTCAAAGCCTGGACCTTAGCTTTTTAAAAGAACTATATAGATATAAGGAAAGCCAGGAAACAGAATGAATATGATTATGAGAAACCCTTATCAAAAAGAGTGTCAAGAATGTTAACTCCCAGAATTAACTGAGATAAGTGTGGGACACACACATACACACAAAAGTTTTGCTACATTGGAAAAATAAAAAAATTTAAAAGAGGATAGAAACCTTGATGGCTATAGGATGATAATAGCTGATAACTGAGAGATGTAAGAGTTGTTCATTTAACTGTATTTTTTTTTATTAAACCTGTTTATGCCTTTGAGAACTTTCTAAGGCTTTAAGTTGTAGAAGTATTGCTAATTTGCACAGATAAGAATTTCTTCACTGGAATTTCTCTATACCAATGGAATCACTAAACTGTTCAAAAAACCTAAATACAATTGTATTTGAAGTACACAAGAAAACATTGTATATATGATTGAACATGATATAAAATACTAGTAGTTCATTTAGTTTAAATGAATTGGTTTGGGGTTTGTTATTTTTAAAAATCAAATATAACAGGGGGCAGCTGGGTAGCTCAGTGGATTGAGAGCCAGGCCTAGAGATGGGAGGTCCTAGGTTCAAATCCGGCCTCAGACACTTCCTAGCTGTGTGACCGTGGGCAAGTCACTTGACCCCCATTGCCTACCCTTACCACTCTTCTGACTCCAAGATGGAAGGTAAGGGTTAGTAAAAAAAAAAAATCAAATATAACATCAAAATTAATATGCTTTATCATTTAGTAATCAATAATCTTAATAATAATATAGTAATATATAATTCTATTCCCCATTTTTTTTTAAAATCCCCATTCCTCAGTCTAATTCAAAAGACAGTCTCTCTCAGTCCAAACTCAACGCCTGGTTGACTAATGTGATCATTCATAATCCCCAATGCATTTGCTAGCTAACCAGTTTTAAGGGAAACCCTCAATTTTGTCTACTTTAAAAAAAAAAAAACAGCTTGATTTAAGCCCTCCCCAAGGGACATCTCCTTTCTTTGCCTTTCCTTATCAAAATTAGGAGTGATTTGGTCTCCAAGATGAAGCCCAAGGAGGTATGGGATTCTGACTGGGATAGTTTTGATATTCTTTGTAGCCAAGATTTCTAGAGGTAATTGAGTCTTATAAAGTAATTAGCAGGGGCAGCTGGGTAGCTTAGAGGATTGAGAGTCAGGCCTAGAGATGGGACGTCCTAGGTTCAAATCTGGCCTCAGGCACTTCCCAGCTGTGTGACCCTGGGTAAGTCACTTGACCCCCATTACCCACTCTTCCACCTAGGAGCCAAATACACAGAAATTAAGGATTTAAAAAAAATAAAGTAATTAGCATTCCTTAATTGTCAGAGAGGGGCTTGGTCTGCTGCCTGAAGACCAGCCTATTTTTACCAGCTTTATGATCTTTCCTTTTGGACTTTTTATAAAATATAATCCTTTTCAATCCCTTTAGGATCACTGACTCATTGAGGGGGTGACACTCTGTGATAACAGTGATAATTAATTAACAGATAAATCATTATCTTGCCTGTAAATCTTGCCTCAGTTGACCATTTTTGCAATTTCCCTCACCACACTCCATCACAAAATTTACCAACTCATTGTTGATTGTATTTTCCAGGACTTTGTTATACTTAAGTCTTTGAAACAGTCCTTACATTTCTTTTCTAGGAAGAATTATAGATATTAATATCATTCTATTAATTTTTTAAAATCATTTTGATCATATCCAATTGCTTTTTGAAAATAGAAGCTAAAAAAAAGTATTCCACTAAGTAGATATTCTTCTAAGTAAGCTCAAATATTGTGCTTCCCGATCATATTTCCAAAGTCTGTATTTCCTGGGTACTGAATATTATTATCCTATTGATTTTGGTAGAGTACTTTTTCTTGCTTTTATTGACTATATTTCTATTTGATTTGGGAAGTTAAAAAGACACAATACAGCAAAAATGAAATATGTATTAATATTTTTCAGACTCATTGGTTGTTGAAACAATAATTATACTTAGAAATAAAACAAGTATTTTAGAGTGTTACAAACAGTTTCTAGATTAGGTATGTTTTAATTTTTCAAAATCATGACTTTTATTTCATCTCATAAAAAACCTAAATGTTGCTGAAATTCTCACCAAATCTGATACCTACAAGTAGGACTCTTCTCCCATGCTTTTCATTGATTTTCTGTTCTTGGGGTAATGTTCCTAATCACTTCTTTTTGTAAGTGGTTTTATGACTTTTTAGATATTAAATTTTATGTACATGCTGAAAACAGTGATTGGGATGGAAGAGAGAGAATGTTGATACTGGGGCTGGGAAATGGCACAATAATGAAGCAAAACAGTTGATTATATGAAAATACCTTTAGGTAATCAACTGAGTAGATTTACAGACCATAGATTTTACCTGTTCTTTTTTTATGTCTATCAATAATTTTCATTTAAAAAAAAACTATTTCAGAGCTTCCTTGCTTTATCTAAAGCCAACTCTTTATCTACAATGTCACATGGCCTCTCAAAGACAATTTTAAAATGCAAATTTGATCTTGGGTTGAATAAAGAAAGTTTCTAGGAATAACTAAATGATAAGCCCCTCTGTGTTTTGAATTTATCAAATCACTTCTACAGTATTGTCTTCAATTCTTGGTACCAAAATATTAATAAACTGGTGAGTTTTCAGAAGAAGGCAATATGGATGATGAAAAATTTTTAGTCCAGGCCATAAGAAGAAAAATTGAAATTAACTGATATGGTAAGCCAAAAGAATAGTAGATTTAAATGGAATAAAATCACATTCAAGCAATTGAAAATAATTTGAATTGTGTTTCTCAAATAACTAAAGGTTAACATTTCAAATTTTGGCTTCATATCTGGAAAAAAATTCCAATAAGTTGGAGTTATCTCAAAGAGGAAGTTGCTGCTTTTGGAGAGAGGGGCTTACCTTTCATTGAAAGGGATAAATCAAAGCCTGTATGACTACTTCATTTTGTGGTAATAGAATCTCTTTTGCAAATAACTTGGCCTAGTTGACCCACCTTTCTGACTCTAAAGTTCTCTACTTCTGTGACCAACACAAAAAGCAACTGAAAGATTATACATTCACTTCCCTTGTGTAATATAAGTCTCTAGATACAACCAGGTTCTAGCAATAGGAAAGTGAAGGACCAAAGAATATAGAGAGAAGTCTGATAAGATAAGCTATTATGAATGAAGAAAGATAATGCCAAAAAATTAAAAAGATAAAAAATAAATGCTAGGTATTAACGAAAATTTCTAGAATATAGTGAAATCAGAAAGAAACAAATGGAAGCATAAATAAGATGAGGGGGAAGGGGGAAGGTCACAACAAATAAGAACTTTATAGAAAAATGTAGTGTATTTTGTATTTTTTGTATTTTATTTATTAGTTGTATCTATTTATATTGCAGTGAAAGGATTTTAAAACTTTTAAAATATATTATTGCCTTTGATCCATCTTGGGAAATACATTATCACAACTTTAGAAATGAAAATTATCATGACTGAGAGAGTCAAAGTGATTTTCCCATTGTTATACACCTTCCAAAGGGGGAAAAAAGTAAATTCTACACAATACTCACAGATCATAGAACAAAAGTGTTTTAAAAATAAGTTTTAAGGATCACAAGTCTCATGAGTTTTGTGTGTGTATGTGTGGGCTGGGAATGACAAATTAAAGTTCCTACTTGCTTGGCTGGCATAAATAGGAGGTGAAATCTATTTTGAAATTTTGAAAAGAAATAAAATATTAATTGATCAAATCTGTAGTCTCAGAGAACATCTCCAAATATAAAACCCCAAGGAATTGAATAGTTATATTTTCTCAGAATTTCATCATAGACATTTTACAAGCGTCCAGTTGAAGGACTTTCAGCTATAAAGGACTGGAGATTAGAATAGGCTGATAATGCCCTATACTCATGATAAAATTTTGAACATGCCAAAAAAGACAAGGACCTCAAAATACATTATAAAAGTATATATTCTGCAAAGCCAGGGCTAAATATTGACTTAAATATGAACTTTCAATGAAATTGAAATACTTAAAACCATTATTTTAAAAAGTGAATAGAGAATAAAACTTACAAATATTCAAAAAAGCAAATAAGTACAATTACTAGGAAAATATTAAGCCTATAAAATGATTTTCTCATTTAGATAGAGTATCCATGAAAATCAAGTTGGTTCTAAGAACAAATAAAAGAAGAAGGAACAATAAGTGCTAAAAAGACCCTATTGGTTAATGATTTAAGGGGTCATTTAGAATCATGAAAAGGGAAGGAGGAAGAGATAAATGACAATTACTTTGATTAATTCCTACAAATAAATTTATATCTTTGAGGAATGTTTAAAAAGATAGATCATCTCTTAAATGGAATAAGATAATTCAAGGAAGAAACAGGAGATAGAGATATAAACCTATTCAGCTTATGGGTTAACAGAGAAAGAAAAGACATTCCTTCATTTTCTCAAGAAACCTAGACAGAAACAACATGACTATATATGAAAATGTGCTCTGATATGCTAGGGAATGAGCTGTGGAAGGTAAGATTTGGAAATTAGAGAAAAAGAGGAGGAGAGGTGGTTATTGTTGTTTTCTCCAATAAAGGGAAGAAATGGTTCTACTAAAGCATGTGATTATGGAGAATGAAGAGAGATAAGAGCTTCATAATTTGTTTATCTAGCAGGTAGGGGCTGTTCTTTTTAAGATTATGTAAAAATCTAGAGCAGGGAAAGAATATTAGCCTTAGGTGAGTGAAGGGTTGTTTAGGAAGGGGATAGACTCTCATTAGACTTTTACTTTTACTGCCTTCTTCATTTGTTAATATTTCTAAGCATGAAAAAGAAAACAGAACAGATTTTTAAAAACACAAAATATAGGAGTCTTTAATGCTAAAACACAGGAATAGAAGGATTCACTTTAATAAAATAAAACATATTTCTAAACCCAAAAGTTACTATTGCTTACAGATGAGAATCACCAGAATTTTTCTTATTAGAAAGGGTAAAGAAAGAATGGCTTTTCTTGTCTATGTCATTTGACCTGTCTAAAAATAATAGTTATAAGACAAGAGATATTAATTTTAAAATGTTGAAATGAACAAAGCAGAATGGAAAATAAATTTATAAAAATACAAGCAATACTGTAAAGAAATTATAAAACTCTAAATTGAAAAACAAAAAGAGACATTCTATTCATACTAACCACAATACAATATCAAAGCTATGGGAGCTGGCACAATTAACAAGTAAAAGACTGTATAGAGACAAAAGAAATGAGCCTAGTATATAATCTTGAGGGACACTGACATAGATCTAGACAGAGCAAAATAAACTGGGAAGTAAGATTATTAGGAGAAACATGAAAGATCGGTCACAAAAAGCAATAGTGAAGAAAGTTGATTAGGAGGATGAGATTGTTAAGAGCATTAAATATTACAATAAAATCAAGAAGGATGAAAATTCAGAAATGTGAGAAATGATTGATTGATTGATTGATTGATTGATCGATGATCTAGCCATAGTTTCTTATGATCTATCCCTAGCTTATTTCTAATTAGTATTAGTCAGTTTAATGAGATTGTAGGAGTAATTGCTCATTATATCCATATTTATATGTAGTCAATAAAATTTCATCATATAGATATTGATCTGTATCTTTCTCATATGAGGTTAAAAGGATTCTTTCTTATATCATATTTTTAGGACATAAGAAGCAGGTTTAAGGCTCTACTAAGACCCAAGAGTGTACCTACTTAAGCACAAAAATGTCCTTGCTGGAAGGTCCTATGATGAGTAAATGCCAACATGAGAAATGGGATCATGTGGAAGAAACTGCAGACTTCTACCTTCTAACATTTCCCCCTAATTTAACAGAGAGATAAACATTCCATTGTCCACCTTACGACGCCTTAATAAGCAATGGGTATACATCCTGCCCATCCTATGAGTGGAGATGATCCTTATCTTGTCTTTTTCATGGTCACCCATGGAAAGTCTCTAAGTTATTTTAGGAAGTACATGACCTTTCATCATTTCCCTTGATTATCCAACTCTGGGTTGAATTCTGTTCGTTGGATGATTGCCCAACTTCTGCTTGTTGCCTCAAGATGACCAATGTGATTGTAGGACCACCAATAGAAATTTGTATTTTGTGGTACACCATCTGGACTGTCTGGGACCTTATAAAATCTCTACTGGGGAGCAAGTGAACATCTCAAATCATAAGGAAGATCCAAGGTCCTATTCATTAAAGGGGTCCAGATCTGGTTTTTGTTGCAGACAGTACAGAATTTTTTCTCAACAGAAGAACCTATTAGATTATCCTTCTTTTTTTGTCCAAAAAAGGAAGATTTATTCAACTGAATTAACTGAAGAAGTAGAGCATGCCTATCTGTATTTAATATTTTTTGTTGCTATATCTAATTAAATCTCCCTTTATTAACCATTGGATGCCATTTGAGGATCTCATTTTGTTTTATTATTGAACTTAAATTGACCTGGAGCAATGACTGAAGCTGTCCCCAGTACAGAACACACGGTCTATATTCTCTTTTTCCCTTTTGTAGTCTCTTTGTCTAGAACAGTTATTTTGTCACAATGAATCTTTTTGAATTGTTTGTCGGTGGATTGAATCCCAACTACATCTTATCTCCATGTCAGTTTTTTATCTATGTCAGGGATCCTCATCCAATTCTTTACAATATCAATTCTACTTCTATTTTTTCTAGATTCTCGCCCAAAAGTTGAGGTTTTGTTTGTTCCTTGGTTGAATGACTGCTTTCATAGATATCATAGGCAGGATGCATACTTTGACTAATGTTGAAATTGATGACAAACCTAGGGTCCATTCCTATTTTTCCTAATTACATTATTATTAAGAACTTCACTTCATCATAGGAAACAATACTTCACATATGCATGAATGAAAAGAAAAGTGATAACAAAATATTCCAACTGTGATTAAACCTTTGACTCTTGTGTACATTCTCGATTCTTCTCTTTTAGGCAGTAGTAAATCACCATGCCCCCTCCTTCTTAGTCATCCACCCCCCAATCCCAATGAAATGATCTCTATTCCCCAAACGTGGCAACAATCCTTGCAGAAATATGGCTTCTGGCTTAACTTACTGAGTTCTCTTTTGCCTCAAGAGAATGACCAAACCACATTCACCTCTTATCCTACCTCCTTTCCAACTCCCCAAAATGCTCATTTATGGAGGAACATGTTTCAGCCTCTAAATGATTATTCTACGCTTGGCAGGTGTAGATTGCAGCCCCAGTTACGTTAATGATTTCTGAGGTGATGCTGATGCTTCTGAGACTGCCTGGCAGAACTGCTGGCAGGAAACTAATGAATATCCCAGCACGACCCTGCACCATTAGGAAGGGGGAGGGGACAAATAAATTAGAGACCTAGGCCTCTGGAAAGAATATCTGTAAAGGCACTTAATGGAGTCTCGATAGAAAATTAATCACCCATAATCATTGGTGTTTGAGAGAATATTGGATTTAATTCCATTTATAAATGTTTCACAGAATGATAAATGCACTCCATGAAAACTGGTAGCAATGACTCAATCAAATATAAGCATGATCAGGACACAAATTGGAGGAGGGAGGTCTTGACAAACTACAGGTAGATTTGCCTGTGGAAATTATTCTTTTAGGATACCTCTGGCAATCTTGGCCCCCAAAATTATAGGATTCAACTGTGAAGACTATGCCTTGGAATTAATATTCTTAAGTACTAGAGATAATCACAGCAACAAATTGGCAAATTAAAAGATATTTGCATAGGCACTAGTCTAACATTAAATTATCAAACAGACATAACTATTGAACCTTATAATTCCCCTATTTCTGAGCCCTAATGTATAATTGTGAATCATCCAAGTAAAATAATAATGGAATATTAGTGACACAAATAATGATCCAATAATATCTATACAAAACAATTAACTAAATATCCCTTAAAGATAGTAGATCTAGTATTTTCTTTTTTAAGAATTATATAAACATCAGAAAATACAAAAAGTTGTTACAAGTATTTAATTTATGTATATTCCTATTTAATCTTCTTAGTGAAAAGTCACGGTAAAGCTGAAAGAACACTGAACTAAAATTATAGAAACTGGGGGCCCAGTTATGTCTACTGTGTCTAGCTGTGAGATTGGGTAAATCTCTTAACAATGGAACTTAATGGCCTCACTTAAAACTTTGCTTTGCACTTTTAATATTATATTCTCATGATGTTGTATAGAACAGGTATCTGTGTTGGTGCCTCATTCCCCTACCAGTTTTTAGGAAACTGGGGAATTGCCATTATTTCTTATTCTTTTTTTTTTAACCCTTACCTTCTGTCTTGGAGCCAATACACAGTATTGGCTCCAAGGCAGAAGAGTGGTAAGGACAGGTAATGCACCGTGACTTGTCCAGGGTCACAAAGTTGGGAAGTGTCTGAGGCAAGATTTGAATCTAGGACCTCCCGTCTCTAGGCCTGACTTTCATTCCACTAAGCTACCCCGCTGCCCCCCATTATTTCTTATTCTATTAATCTTTCCTGGTACCTTCTTCATGCTCTGTACATAATAGTTGCTTAAGAAATGCTGTTTCTGTTGTCGATAGCACTGACCAGGATAATGCCCTCTCATTCTACAAATACCCTCATACCTGCTACACAGCAGGGACTTGGGGCTAAAGGGTAAAAGAGGGAATGGAAATGTAGAAATTACAATATATGGGGTTGGGGAAGCAGACTTCTGCCTTCTGGGGCTGACTATGAGTCTATTCACTACATATGATGGTCTAGCTATATCCAGAATAATTTGGAGATTAGTGTCCATAACAAGAAAACTAGAATCGAGTTTCACACTCTGGATCCTAATGCCATTCCCTGTCCCATGAATTTTAGTAGGTTTGTCTCTCTATTGTCTCCATGCCTTCATCTAAGGAACCAATTTAATGAACTCTAAATTTCCTACAAATCCTGGGTCCATTTAAATTCTCTGAATTGTGGAGTTTGGAGCTTTAGGAGAGTAGTATTTTAGCATTAACTTGGTGGATGTTTTTGTTTTATGATAAATTATGTTCTGATGTAACACAAGTGAATATGTTAACCATGTCCCATAGATTTATATACTCAATATACTCTAATGTCTCCTAATTACCTTCAGGAACAACTATAAAGTCTAATGGCATTTAAAGCCTCTCATAGTCTACATCATTTCTTCCATTCCAGTTTTCTTGAACCCTGTTCTACTTCTTAGACCATACTTAGCAATTCAGTTACTCAAACTAGTTCTTCCTCATTACAATCATCCATTTATAGACTTCATACCTTTTTATTGCCCATCTACAATGCCTGAAATATGCTCTCTCCCTCATCTCCACCTTCTGGATTCCTTCATGACTCAGTCTAAATCTGAATCAACTCACTATTAGAGAAATATCCTGATCTCCTTCACTGACTGATTTTCTTCTGAGATTACTTTGCATTTATATTGTATGTATCTCATACGTACGTATGTAGGTGCAGATTGTCTCTCCCATTAGCACAGGAGCTCTTTGAGATAAAGGAACATGCTTTTGCTTTACTTTATATCCCCAGGGCTTAGCATGGTGTCAGGCGTATTAGCTCTTGTGTATCATTGTTGACTTACTGTTGTTCATTTGTCTTCTCATCCTATAAAGAGTAAAAAGAAATCAGTTGTACGCAGAATTACAACAGGTGTGTCTGCTTTCATGGAACTCCAACTCCATTATGCCAACTTTGCAAGAATAAAATGTTCCCAGAAATCATTCAGAAGTGTAAGGAGGCCAACCACTGACAGTGGGCAGGAGCTCAGAGACAAACTTTAATTGGATAAAACCATATATGCAAATATTTCTTGATGATAGATTCAACTCTTCCCTATAGGGATAGGCTGAATATTATAGAATTGAAGGTTGGAGATATGGCATGTACTTAGCTCTTTAGCCTTAATGGGGAATATATAAACTACCAGGATGAATGTAGATATCCCAGTGAATGGAGAATATTGCCACCTAGTGGTTTAACTAGACTGGAGTTACTAACTAAATTATCAAGAGTAACTCAACTCAGGGGTCAAAAACACAGAATCAGAGGGACTAGTTGCATTGCCAACAGCGATGAAATGAGTTGAACTGAGTGAAATAAATCTTTGCAGTCATTGTTGAATACAACCTCCAACTATGAGGAAGAAAAGTTTCTTCACAGATGTGGCAATATAAATGATCTGATAAGACTTTAAAACACTGCTCTGGGTAATATGTAATTTTTTAAAATTGTAATTAAAAATTATCCTTAAAAACCATGATTTTTAAAAAAGGTATCATTATTAAAAATGGCAATTCTTAATAATGTGTTTGCTTATAGCTTTGAATGAGATATTTTGTTTATAGTTTATTGAAGAATATACTAAAATATTCTGTCAAAAATATTTGCATTAATAACTTCAGTCACTGAATACATTATTAACATTTTAATCAATAACTATTGTTTTAAATCATGAACATTTGCCAATATAATTGCCTCTTCTTCCTCCTCCTCCCAGAAAGCCATCTTCTATAAAGAATAAAAAGGGATAAAAGACAGTTTAGCAACCTAACTAACATATCAACAAAGTTTGATGTTATATGCAGAATTCCATATCCAATGATCCTCCATTTCTAAAAATAGAGAAGATAGATTCGTTCTTATAGTTCTTCCTTCAGGTCATGATTGGCCATTATAATTCATGAGATTTTTTTGCCATTATAACTCATTAAATAGATTTTAAACATTGTACACACATTCATACATATATGTATACACAGGCACATTCATATGTATACATGTACACGCAAACATATATGCCAGCTACCTGGCTAAATACCAACAAGTAAGTGAGCTACTGTTTTTTGTCTTCCTGTAATCAGACTCTGGCTTATTTCTATGGTATGTTTTTACATAATGCTAATGTAGATGTAAGGTGAAAACCACCCGTCTCTTGAGATGTCAATTTAGCACCTTTTGCAGAAATCTCAGTTGTTTGTCGACCACTACACTCAGCTAAAAGATGAGGAATAATACCCTCCCTTTTATTAAAAGATCACTTCTTAAAATTTCTGTTTCTTTCATCTCTGTGAGCCCATGTTAGCAGTGCCTGCAAAGCAGGATGTACTGCTTTGCACCTTGGTTTCCAGAGCAATTTGTAGAAGCGCCATTAGTATTTTCCTTCAAAGAAAGCTGTAGAACTTAACATAGCAAATTCCCCAAACTCCAGTGGATTTTACAGGAAATCCCCTCCCCCATACTCATAACTTGGGATAACGTAGAAAACTGACCTCACCTTCCATCACCATGAACTTCCAGTTCACTATGCAATGAAGTGTGACAACAGCTTTAATAGCATGTGAAAACCTATTTTAGGATAGAATGATTAATTCCTCGTACCTGTAATGTGATTTTATCCATATGCTATACTGGCAAGAGCCTTTCTTGAGCTTAGGAACTCACTCTGATGAATGTCCTCTCTCTTGGCCATCTGGATCACTGATAGGTGCCTCTCCTTTGCCTTATCCTTCATTTTCTCCTTCTTTTCCTCTTCTCATTTTCCTTCCCTTTTTCTTCTCCTTCTACCCTTTCTCCTCTTTCTCTTTGTGCTCTTCTTTTCTTCTTCTAATTTGTTTTCATGCAGCAGATATTTCCCCCAATACCTAAACAGATCCTTCATAAAGTAAATTACTGGGTAAGCTTTTAATGCTTTGCTGTTCTATCAAGCTTTTTCGTCATGTAAAGAATTCATAGAATGTAAACCTCTAAACATGAAGGTATATCGCAAAAATTCACTTTAATATCCAGATTTTTCATCTAGGTTTTGGTTTCTGTGGGTCAGATCAAGTTACAGAATTGGTTGTAATCAGTTATAAACCAATAAAGTTGATTTCTGGTAACTGAAGAGATGTAAGAAATATGATGATCACAAAGAAACCTGAAAGACATATGAAGAGATACAGAGTGAAGTGAGCAGAACCAGGAGAATGTTGTACACAGTAACAATAATAATGTATAATAATCAACTGTGAACGACTTAAATATTTTTAAAAAGGAAAGGATCCAAGACAATTTAAAAAAGGACTCATGATTGAAAAGGATAATGACCACCATAAAAGGAACAGATGGAATGCAGATTGAAAAATATCATTCTTCACATTATTTCCTCCATGAATTTTTCTCTAGTGTAAGCAATATTTGGATGGTTTCACAACATGATGAACTGGGAAATAAGTATTATATGATAATAAATGTATAATCTACATAATATTACTTGACTTCTTGGGAAGAGGAAGGAGGAGGAAGGAGGAGGAGAAAGCATGGTATAGGTTTTTGGCCATAGATAACATGAGAATTTATTTCTTTTGGATAAGCATATTTATTATAACCTATTAAACATTTAAGAGAAATCACATGTATTATATTATTTTTACATGTTATACTATGTTATATTTTTAAATGGTAACAGCCCTCCCTCCACTCCCCAAAAGATCCCCACACTATTAGGTCCTGGATGCACACACACACACACACACACACACACACACACACACACACACACAGAGTTTCTTCTGTCCTCCATGAGATTACACATAGTCTAACTTCTTGAAGACATTATTTTGCCTGATGTATAGGTGAAGGGAATTCTTGATGAGGAATTCTCTCTATCAGTGAAGGTAAGTACCCTATCTGCAATTTATAGTCTCAAAAAATTATCTGTAGGCACAAAGAGAGATAAGTAGTTGTTTTCCCAAAGTCATATGTGAAGAGCATAAATTGAACCCAGGTCTTCCTGATTCTGAGTTAAACTTTATGTCCTTTTTGCAAATGACCTTGAATATCTACATGAATCTCTCCATATCTTTCTCTGCCTTTTTCTCTCTTGTTTAAAGACTACTCAAAAATTTAATTAATGGGGAATTTGGATATTTGTTGGGGAAATCTTTTACTATGTAAATATATATATATATATATATATATATAGAGAGAGAGAGAGAGAGAGAGAGAGAGAGACAGAGACAGAGACAGAGAGAGAGAGAGAGAGACAGAGACAGAGACAGAGAGACAGAGACAGAGACAAAGAGAGAGACAGAGACAGAGACACACAGAGACAGAAAGACACAGACAGAAAACAAGAAAAGAAAGGGTACCTATCAATGATTCAGATGGCAAAGGGGCAATTGTTTACTTATGGAGTAACTTAGATCAAGAAAGACTATTGCCAGTGTGTATAAAGAAAATCAAATTTTAAGCATGACAATTTCTCTTTAATAAAACAAGTTTACCATAATATTAAAGCTATATGTAGGAGGTACTTAATACTAAGTATCAACTAGGCCAAATCAGTTGTAAATGGTATAAGCCAATAGAGATAAAGTTAGAAAATCTTTCTGGCATGAACTAGCATACAGAAATAGCATTCTCTCAACAAAAACGAAGGCATTTTGGTCTTTAAATATGTATTTTTTCATTCAACTTTTAAGAATTGCCCACAAAATATTAAAAACAATGATCACAGATTCTATATGTATCTATATGACACCATAGACTTATTTATTCATTGTAGTAAACTGTATATTAATTTCAATAAGGTGATGATAATAAAAAATACACTTAAAAATCTTGATTACTTCTGTTTCTCCTGAGCTCTGTGTTTCTTTTATGTTTTATTTGCACTTCATCATGAACTTAATTTCATTAATTTCCTTAGAAAGTAGACTGGAGCACTTTCTCTGAAGCAATGTGCTCTAGTTCTTTTCTGTAGGTCATGTGTTTTGGCCCCTAACTAAAGGAAATGCATATAAAAGAAACTCTCATATGATCCTTTGGTCATTGAGTCTGGTTTGGTTGCAAAGATGATAAGCAACAGACCTAAGAATAAACACCCATTGGGGGCAACTGGATAGTTCAGTGGATTGAGAACCAGGCCTAGAGACAGGAGGTCCTGGGTTCAAATCTGGCCTCAGACACTTCCCAGCTGTGTGACCCTGGGCAAGTCACTTGACCCCCATTGCCTACCCTTAGCACTCTTCTGCCTTGGAGTTATTGACTCCAACACAGGAGGTAAGGGTTAAAAAAAAAAAAGAATAAACACCCACTCATTGGGCTATAATAGAAAGTAAGGATAAATAGCTTCTTTTTCTTGATCTTTTGAATATTTCTTTGGGATTCTGCCAACTCTCTTTTTGGAGTAGGAGGACAGTAGTGAAAGGATTCCTTTCCCTTCCCCTCCAAAAAACTTTGATGACCTAGAATTCAAGCAGATTATAATGTATATAACACCAAAGTGCACTCTACATATCAATTATTAATCATTCATCAGTGTTAATATTATGGTGATGAAGGTGTTAAATCAGAAATAAAAATTCACACTATATGGAATCAATTATGATACATAAATCATCTGCCAAGTATAAGCTTTATATTATATAAAGAAGGTGAAACCAATCATATTTTGACCATTGGCTGTTTTTTTTTAACCCTTGTACTTCGGTGTATTGTCTCATAGGTAGAAGATTGGTAAGGGGGGGGCAATGGGGGTCAAGTGACTTGCCCAGGGTCACACAGCTGGGAAGTGGCTGAGGCCGGGTTTGAACCTAGGACCTCCGGTCTCTAGGCCTGACTCTCACTCCACTGAGCTACCCAGCTGCCCCATCCATTGGCTGTTTTTGCAAAACAACATCATTGAGGTAGGTAAAAAGAACACTTCTGTCAGAAAAATGAATCTCATTTATGTTTGCTTATTCCTATATAACTGGTTTGACGATTTAAAAAATGATTTAGTGAACTTATTTAACCTGATCATCTTGGGACTGTGATTGGCACATAAATACATAATAATTATTTTTTGATTGATTGGTTTTTATTTTTCGGTTAACAGTCATAGCCTTATAGGATCCATCAGCATGAAGCAATCAAACCTTGAAAAACATGTGCATATTTTTCAAGTGAAAGACACATTTAAAGTGGGCAGGATTCCATTCCCCAAGCATTATGCCATATTCTGCATAATGTTTCTGACAAGAAGAATTCTGAAGCTAATTAAAAGTTGTAAGAATTTGGTTAAGAAGTTGTTCATAAGACTACAATTGAAAATGCTCTACACTAGTGCCTCAGTCCAAGCACACTGAAAAACTTCACCAAATTCCAAAAACTTTTAATTAGCATCAGGATTTTCTTTTATCTAATCAAAGCATTGTAAAATTTTACTACTACAGAAAGCACAAGTTAAGATAAAAACCATAAAACTCAAGTCATTGAAAAACTACTAAACAACATATATTATCTGTAGCATTTTGTAATGAATAAAGAACTATAAAAATCTGAGAAATAGCATGAAGTCTTGTTTACCTTGTCTAAAGTGCTAGAAATACTACCAGATTCCATTTGTTTGCATCACTTTAGGCTATAAGGCTGCTGTGCAAAAGATTAGTCTCATCTGGGATAAATATTTTCCTGTGTAAAATTTTTGCTTTTAAGAAGTGTTCTTGAAATTTCTATACACTTTAATTTTTAAAATTGATGCCCTATTTTCCATATTCTCATTTTAATGATCTTTTTCCTCAACTTATTTTTTAATTACTTCTCTGTGTATATATTATGGTGACCTTATAGAAAGTCAGCTCTTTGAAGGCAGAAATTGTTTCATTCTTCTCTTTGTTTCCCAAGATCTGGCTCAGTGCCTTAAATATATTATCTTAACTATTTATTGAATTGAATTGAATTATTGATACTTATTATTGAGGAGAAATTTTGAAGCTATAAAATATGTTGATGCAGAGGCTCTTTGGTATTTAAGATATTCCCAGGGATGGAAATGTGCATTCATCTTGAGCTGTTTGGATCATAATTTAGAGGAACTTGTTAAAAAGAACTTTGACTCAAAAAACATAGTCTTGGTTCTTCTACTTAATATATAACTCTGGGGAAGTAATTTACCTCAATTTCTTTTGTTGTAGATAGATAGATAGATAGATAGATAGATAGATAGATAGATAGATAGATAGATAGATAGATAGACAGGCAGATAGACAGACAGGCAGATATATATATATATATACTGAGGGATCACTTGTATTCTCAACATCGTAACATTTTGAACAATATACTGTATGAACTGAGGTGCTTCATTAATCTTTCAACTATTTGATTGGGGTGCTATTATTTAGGATGCTGTAGTTGATAGAGATCACTTTTTGGAGTCAGCAAGATCTACTCTGACTCTCCTTGCTCAATAGCCATGGCAAGTCACAAACTTACAGTGACTACCCCAACCCCAAAATAAAAAAGAATAAGACAATAAATAGCAGATGAGCTTTCAGTCTGCATCAATATGACTGTGAACACTGAAAGTTCCCTTGATTGATAAAATCATAGAATTTCTTTTATTTAAGTTTTACTATTATTTTATTCTTTTTATCATTATTTTTATTAGAATCAACATTTTGTTTTTCTCATCTTTTTGGTGGGGTTCATCATATGGTCCTCGGATGAATTTCTTCTATTATTCTTTTACAGTTAATATTCCATGGACTGTTACAAAAATGTGTAAAATAACTGCTTTTTTGTAATTGAATAAAAATATTGAGATGTAAATTCATTTTCCATGGGCTCCTAGAAAACTTCCTTAGTACAACTCCATTAGCAAATAGGATGACAGGAACAATATGTACCACGTCTATTTCTACTTGAATTTGATCTCTTCTTACAGACCTTTTTTTAAGCTTTTCATGATGTCTGATTTATATATTTGACATAGCAACAGCAATTAAAAAAGTTTATGCTTAAATTTTTATGAATCAATGATATATCTAGATTATGGACAGCATTTAAGTTTATGATAATGATCTAGATTTTTCTACTGTTTATTTTTTCTCTTTTTAGTTTTTATGGATATTTCAAACTGGATAATGAATTATATACATATAGTGTATATATACAACTATATATATATGTATATGTGTATAGGTGTATAGGAATATATGCATGTGTGTGTCTGTGCATACACTTTCTGAGAGCATGGGCTTTCTTTTTTAATAATATTTCCTCCAGATTACACATTAATATAATTTCATTTTCTAATATTTCACTTCCCATATTCTCTCTCTCCCTCTCTCTTTACCCTCTAAGAGGCAGATCTAGGTTGTATATATATTATCACATAACACATATTTCCATGTCCATCATGTTGTGAAGGAAGACATATTGTTGACACGAGAGAAAAATTCTTGAAGGAAATAGAGTAAAGAAAGATATGTTTCCATTTGCATTCACACTGTGTTCTTTCTATTGTTATATAGTCTTTTTTGATCATTAGTCTCTTGGAGTTGTCCTGGATTATTGCCTTATTGGTAAAAGTTAAATCAATTACAGTGGATCATCATATATTACTATAATTACTGTTGGAAAAATGTTCTCCTAGTTCAGGTAATTTCACTTTGCATCACTTTATATAACTCTTTTCATGTTTTTTTGTGATCATCTTTGCCACTTTTTTATAGTACAATAGTATTCCATTACATGCATATATCACAACTTGTTCAGCCATTCCCAACTGATGGGCATCCCTTCAATTTCCAGTTCTTTGCCACAACTATTTGTTGATTTTTCAGAAATGTTTTAAAGTTTATATTTATGCTATGGAGATTTGTTATCAGCCAGTTCATAGGATGTGGAAATCTTCTGAGTCATAAATTTTAGGGAAAGTAGAGAGCATAAACATGGGTTATGTACGTATGATGTGTCAGCATTGTGCTAAGTGCTTTATGTGTATTATCCATTAGTCTTCACAACAACCCTGTCAGGCAGATGTTTTAATTACCCCTATTTTATAGTAGAAGAAATTGAGACAAAGTTTAAGTCTAAGACTGAGGCCAATTTTGAATTTAGGTCTTCCTGACTCCAGACACATCACCCTATTCACTATGCTGCTTAGCTGCTTCCTGGTGCTTTCCTAGGGATATTCAATAGTAATGTTTTGCAGCTTGCATTTAAATGATGCACCCCTGCTACTATTTGCCGGGGTGTATAATCTATCATGATCACCAATACTGGACTTCTTAAGGATAACCCTTATGCAATAACCCACTATCATAAATTCTTCCCTTTCAATAAACTAATTCTCATCTTTCAACCATTTGTTTAATATAACTTTCTCTGGGTATTCTTGGCTGAGTTTATGTGGATATCTCTTATTGTGGGACTTGTAACTACATTCATTCATTTCAGATACTCCATTCTAAAGTAAACCCTTTTTTAAATATTTAACATCAATATCATATACTTGTTATTAGCCTTGAGGAAGCATTGTATAGTGTAGTGTGGGAGATTAGGAGAAAGGAAGATGGGTTTTGAAACATCCCTCAGATACCTACTACTGTGATTTTGATAAAATTCCTTCCTATCAGTTTTCTATAAAATAGTTAATATCTATGTAAAATCAAGGGATTGGACATGATGACCTCTCATTTCCCTTCCAGCTCTTAGTCTCTGATCCTGTAAGCTTTTATTATTGCTCAGTGAGGCATTGGCAGCTTGCTTCAAATGTGTTTCCATGTTTGATTTGTCTGTCATTTACGTATCTATTGATCTTCCTGTTTTTGTTGTTGTTGAGGAAGTTCATATATTTCATAGTTTGCCTCAGTGGGGTGGTCCTTTGTTTCATTAATATTGTACAAGTTTATTTAGGGTACCTTCCAAATCTGGTATGTTCCCTTTTCTGCTTTTGAAAGTAAACATGAAAAATGGCATTGCAAATATTTTAATTGCTTTACATTTCCTTCTCCCATTCAGATCTGACTTTAGGATCCCCATGAATATCTTAGTATATTCAACCATAGCCTTCTTCCTAATATCTTTATATTCTGTTTTTTTTTTCTAGGAGCATATCAAGTTATTAGTTAAGTATTGTCTTTATTCACTGCTTCAATACAAGCTTTTGGATTCAAGCTCAAATCTTTTCAGTTTTTGGAAATTTTCCCCCTTGAATCACATTTAGAATTTTTAATTTATTGAGTTTAAATGACAATTTTCATCATTAGAAAAAGATTGATGCAATGAAAGAGCTCTTTATTTATTTACATACTTATTTACTTATTTATATGTTCATTCACTAATTCGTGTATTTATTTATTCATGCATTTTCTATTAATTATTAAATCAATGTATCCATCAATTTAGTTATCTATTCATTTATTTGAATATTTCATATAGTCAATAGCTAGATTTCATCCAAGTACATCGTGATTTTTCAGATATTTTGCTACAATTTTCTCTTTACCTTGGAAGTTATATTCAGTTCTATTTAGGAGAGATTATAATATATTTAAACTTAGACAGAATCATGAAACTAAGATAGGGAATGTCCCGGTGGATTCATTGCCACAAGAAACTACCATATGAAAAAACTATCTTCAGAATTGAAGAGTGACATCATTTTATCCTCCATTTATTTTAGAGAATTTACTTGTGGATGGAATATATATGGAAGTTTGATCCAAGAATGTAATTAAAAGGCCCTGTATGAGTGATATCCACATAAATTCAGCCATCATTATACTAAGATAGATACATCAAAAACAGTTTAAGGAGTTTATGATAGCAGGTCACTGACAACAGAAATTACATAAAAAGTTACCTTTAAAAGGGCCAACCTTAATGGTCAACATAGTCTTTACTGTTGTCTAGAGCACTGAGGGGTTAAATGAATTGCCCAGGGTCACAAAACCAGTAGGTATCAAAAAAGGAGAGAAGTTCTCCACTTGGACATCAAATATTGCTATGGTGTTCTTGCTGCATGAGATAAGACTCTCCAGAATTTGTCTATCTGGATTAGGACTGGCTCAATCCACCTGCACATTAGCAGTAGATTGGGGCAATTTTATGAATGAGAGGCCACTCTCAGAACTATTAGGACAACCATGGTACTGAAGAATTTAATATCTAATGCTCCCAGCTCTAGATTCTGAGCCCTATAATCTGTTTTTTATTCAAAAAAGTAAACAAAGATGGCACCATTAACTCTGCCTACTGCTTTTAGGTCTATATTTCATTAATTATTTTTGCTTAATCTACTTTAAAGTTCATGAATTCCCATAGGTTCACTTCTCCTTATCCCCACTACCCCATCACATTTGTCAACACATCCCATAGTTTTGGAGTTTGATTTAACTTTTTCTTTGTTCTATTTATGTAGTTTTCTAATTCTTCTTTATTTGCCCCAGTTAAGTGATTAATGTAAAATTCTTCCTCTTCTTCTTTCACTCCAATTTCTTTTGTTTATTTTTTCTTTTTTTCTTTTTTTTTAATAATTTTTAGTTTTTAGAAAAGTTATCATGGTTATATGATTCATGCTCTTACTTTCCCCTTCACCCCCCCGACCTCTTCCCCACCCCATAGCCGATGCACATTTCCAATGGTTTTAACATGTGTCATTGATCAAGACTTATTTCCAAATTTTTCATAGTTGCATTGGTGTGGTAGTTTCAGGTCTACATCTCCAATCATGTCCTCCTCAAACCATGTATTCAACAGTTGCTTTTCTTCTGTGTTTCCACTCCTGTAGTTCTTCCTCTGAATGTGGGGAGCATTCTTTTCCATAAGTCCCCCAGAATTTTTATGGATCATTGCATTGCTGCTAGTATAGAAGTCCATTACATTCTATTTTACCACAGTGTATTGGTCTCTGTGTACAGTGTTCTTCTGGTTCTGCTCCTTTCACTCTGCATCAATTCCTGGAGGTCTTTCCAGTTCACATGGAATTCCTGCAGTTTATTATTCCTTTTAGCACAATAATATTCCATCACCACCATATAGCACAGTTTGTTTAGCCATTCCCCACTAGAAGGGCATGCCCTCATTTTCCAGGTTTTGCCACCACAAAAATCACGGCTATAAATATTTTTGTATAAGTCTGTTTATCTATGATCTCTTTGGGGTACAAACCCAACAATGGTATGGCTGGATCAAAGGGCAGGCAATCTTTTATAGCCCTTTGAGCGAAGTTCCAAATTGTCATCCAGAATGGTTGGATCAGTTCACAACTCCACCAGAAATGCATTAATGTCCCAATTTGGCTACATCCCCTCCAACATTCATTACTATCCCCTACTATCATTTTAGCCAATCTGCTAAGTGTGAAGTGATACCTTAGAGTTGTTTTGATTTGCATTTCTCTAATTATTAGAGATTTAAAGCACTTTCTCATGTGCTTATTGATAGTTTTGTTTTCTTTATCTGAAAATTACCTATTCATGTCTCTTGCCCATTTATCAATTGGGGAATGGCTTGATTTTTTATACAATTGATTTAACTCCTTGTATATTTTAGTAATTAGACCCCTGTCAGAGTTTTTTGTTATGTTTTTTTTTTCCAAATTGTTGTTTCCCTTCCCGATTTTGGTTGCATTGTTTTTGTTTGTACAAAAGCTTTTTAATTTAGTAAAATCAATCATCCCATTCACATTCAGAGTTATAATTATCAGTTGTGTATTCCCCAAAATTTTGGTATCTTCTCTTAGTTCTACACCTTCTTCTTAGACTATTTCCTTTTAAACCAGTGATTTGTTTTAAACCAGTAACCCTTGTCCCCCTCTTGATTTACTACCATTTCTACCCCCTCCCCTGTTGTTCCCCTCTTTTTATTTTTAAGGCCTAATGAATTCCCTCTCCCTTCTCCTCCCCTCCCTTTTTTGACCTCCCCACTCCTCTGCTCCCCTTGGTTTATCCCTTCTGACTTTCTCAGTAGGGTTAGATAGAGTTCTATATCTCAATGGATATAGCTACTCTTCCCTCTCAGGGTTAATTCCACTGAGAGTAAGGTTTAAATATTACCTCTTAATGCTCTCTTCCTCTCCTTCATATAATAGCATTCATCCCTTCCCCTTCCCATGCTCTCTTTGTGTGTAATAGAATATCCTATTTTTCTTATTCATTCAAATTTCTCTTTGTGTCTTCTACTATTCACCCCCCTCTTTCCCCTCCACCCCCTTATCATCTTAGACCATTTAGTACTCCTACCTCTCCCTGTGAATAATTATTCTAATTACTATAATAGTGGATACTATAATAGTGAATAGAGTTCACTACAGAGAATTACACATAACATTTCTCCATATAAGAATACCAATAATTAGATCTTATCGGAGCCCTTAAAGAGGCAAATTTAAAAATAAGATTTTTCTTTCTTTTCCCTCTATTTCTTATTTACCTTTTCATGTTTCTCTTGGTTTTTGTGGTTGGATATCGAACTTTCCATTTAGTCCTGGTCTTTTCTGTGCAAATACTTGGAAATCTTCTATCTTACTGAATGCCTATACTTTTCCCTGGAAGCATATAGTCATTTTGGATGGGTAGGTGATCCTTGGTTCTAGACCCAGTTCTCTTGCCTTTCTGAATATCATATTCCAAGGCTTGAGATCTTGTAGTGTGGAGGCTGCCAGATCCTGTGTGATCCTGATTGGTGCTCCTTGATATCTGAATTGTCTCTTTCTGGCTTCTTCTAAAATTTTTTTCTTTTACTTGGAAGCTCTTGAATTTGGCTATTATTTTCCTGGGGGTCGTCTTTTCAGGGTTTAGTGTAGAGGGCAATCTATGGATCCTTTCAATGTCTATATTGCCCTCTTATTGCAGAACTTCAGGGCAATTTTGCTGAATTATTTCTTTTAGTATGGAGTCCAAATTTCTATTAATTTCTGCTTTTTCAGGAAGACCAATGATTCTCGGATTATCTCTTCTAGAACTGTTTTCTTGATCTGTCAATTTCTCATTGAGATATTTCATGTTTCCTTCTATTTTATCAGTCTTTTGATTTTGCTTTATTTGTTCTTGTTGTCTTGAGAGATCATTGGCTTCTACTTGCCCAATTCTTGTCTTTAGAGACTAGTTTTCTGCTATATTCTTTTGATTTTCCTTTTTTATTTGGTCTATCCTGTTTTCCAGCTGTTTGATTTTGGTCTCCAATTTGCTTATTCTTTTGATTTGGGGGCATCTTTTTCTAATTGCCCAATTCTAGCCTTTAGAGATTGGTTTTCGGCTATAATCTTTTGCTTTTCCTTTTGAATCTGGTGTGTTTGGTTCTTCAAGGCTTCCAGCTGGCCATTTCTGGTCTTCAATTTGCTTATCAATTCATTTGATTTCTGAGCCTCACTTTCTAATTGTGAAATTCTGCCTTTTAAACTGTTATTTTCTTGCCAGTTCTCTTCCATCTTTCTCATAATCTCAGATTTGAATTCTTCAATAGCTTGTGACCAGTTTTCATTTTGGGGGAAAGGTTTGGATACGATTACTTGTTTGTTATCCTCTTCTGTTTGCTGTTTTCTGGATTTATTTTTTCTGTGTAAAAGTTGTCAAGTGTTAAAGATTTCTTCTTGATCTTTCTCTTCTGGGGTTCTTGTTTCTGGCTTGCCATTGTTAGCCCAACTCCCTCTCAGCTTTATCCTCATGCCCAGGGTCTGTCTGCTCTCTATGGGCTCCTGATGTCTCAGGTCTAGTTGTTCTCAGGGTCAAGCTTCCTGGTGGTCCCCTTGCTTGTTCCTCTGCCCGAAGCTCCTTTAACAGTCTCAGGGAGCTGCTTCCACAGTTGTGCACCCCTCTGCACTGGGTCCCCACCCAAGTTCCATGCCTGAGCTCAGGATCTGTGTCTGGAGCTGCAACCGTGCCTGTGCTCAGGGTCTGTGTTCAAAGTCCACTTGTTCTTTAGCCTCTTGGGGTCTTAAGTCTTGCTGCTCTCAGGAGCGGGCCCTGGAGCTTCCAATGACTTATTGGGTGCCCCAAACTTGCTCTAAGTCTTTCTCGCTGGCTTTGGCATTGTAGGTGGTATGGGGGGGGGAGTGTAGAAAATATAGGTAAATAAAGGTAATGGAGAACCAGAGATGTTATAATAAATCTAATAGTTGTGGGTACACACACTGGGCTGTAGGAGAGACGGATCAGGACAGACCAGGGGTCACAGCTGAGCTGCTCCTAACTGACAAAAATGGCTGCTGGCCAACTGCCAGCAGCTCACCACTAGGCCAGAGCCTTTGGAAACCAACAGACTAGGTAAAGGTATAAACAACTTTAATTATGTTTAACTAAAAGGTGGGAAAGGGATTTCTATACTAAAACTTTAAAACCTAATGGCAAAACCCACAGGGAAAGGAGAGGATTTTCCTACTCTAAAGATCTATGCAGGCAGGGCAGTAATGGAGTCTCTGGGTGACTGCCTCAGACCTGGACCTGCCAGGCTTGAGCAGCACAGCTAAGGGCTGACGTAGCTTTGGGTTCTCACTGTAATCCACCGATGATCTCTGGATGCCAAGAGCCAAGGTGGTCTCAAGTACCAAGTTGAGAGGGTGTGCTTGAGACAGTGTCCACCAGATCCCAAACTTCTCCTCTTCCCTTCGAACTGCACTGTAGATCTTGTCCTCTTTGCTACCACCACACAGGATCCCAGGGAAAATCAGGATGAGGGTGTCCTTTACTCTGAGATCTCCCAGGGCTAACCACAGTTTGTGCTAACCCCTAATGGAGTCCCTCTCAGAGCACATGTCACTTCTTCCTGCTCCTTCATTCCATCTTGGAATTCACAGCTCCAGCTCCTTCCTGCTAGATACACCTTAATTCTTAATTACTACCTAATCTTCCTCACAACAGGAGAGGGGGTTGCTTAGTTCTTGTTTTAGTGAGAGCTGTTTCACCCCTTTATAGCTTGCAAATGCCCCAATTCCACATACCTCCAATGCTGTGCCCTGTTGTGGGGTCCCTTCATTCGTCTGGATTTGTTTTTATGTCTTCTTGAGGAGTCCTATATACGTGGGTTAGAAGAGGTCAAGCAGCTTCTTTTTACTCTGCTGCCATCTTAACCCAGAACCTGTTTTTTTCCACACATATATTTTATATAAAATAATTTTGTTACCTTATTCTATTCCTTGATCCTTTTCCCTTTTTATTTTTCTTAATTCTTTTATTCATAGTTCTTAAACTTATTCAGTCCTTCTATATTCTCTGTATTTCTTATGAATTAAAGCACCTAAAGTACTTACTTTGGGTTCTCTTCTAAATATTTTCTTTGTTGTTGCCTTGTGGATCTTGCTTTTCTTTCCTTTTTAAATATATCAATTACTGTGGGACATAAAGAAAAAATAGCATTGTTCTAAAGATGAACTTTTCTTGTCTTCCTGATTATGATGTTTCATTCTTCACCATGTCCCCTCAATTTTCTTTTTCATTTGGCATTCAATCTCTTATCTTAGTCTATGCCCTCCCATTCTTCTGGCTATTTTTTGCTCCTACTACCTCTGATAATCCTTCGTCTCTTGAGGTAAAAGTTGTTTATAGAAGCACAATACAAAAGAAGCTGCCTACCTTAGTAACTAATCCCTACATATTGGACTCATTTAAGGTCAACATTTCCATTATAATGTGTGTGTATGTGTTTGCACATGTGGCTTCTTCAGTGGAAATCTTCTCCCACTGAGTTGAGAACTTCACCTTTAATTCCCCCTGGTTCAATCCTTCCCTTTGCCACATCACCCATAGTAGTTCTTCCTCCTGAGAAATTATAGGAGTTATTTTCCCTTTTTTGTTTTGATTTTTTTATGATGAGTATTAATTATGTATATAGTACATTACCTTTTATGTTCTACCTACCTTCTCCCCTTTTAATCACCCTTCCATTATGTAATTTAGTCCAACCAAGAATATTGACTCCCCTCCTGAACAGGTTGGATGTTTAGTTCAAATTATTTCAAGCTTACTGATCCACAGTCATTTCCATTCCTTTAAGCTAATCTTTCATCTTCATTTCCTTTTGTACTTCAAACCAACTCATTATGTTCTTTTAGGTATCTTTTTTTAGTTTCTTTTTTCTATTAATACTCTCTAGATATAGAGTAATTTATTAATTTGTCTTCATATTTATTTATTGGTAATTGTATTTATGTACCTTTTTGTATTTCTGGAATTTTTTGGTTGTGTGCAATATAAATAATTTGCTAACTTTTTTCTTTCCTAATGGAATGCTCCAAATGCCTATTATTTTTGTTGACTGTCAACATCATTTTTTATTCACAATTAATCTCAGGGTTGCAGGTTATATCTATCATTTTATTTTGTCTTTTCTCTTTTGGAACATATTTTTCCATTCCATTCTGTGGTTTCTGATGTATTTAAAAAGTCATTCTCCTGTCTGCTTATAAGCTTTGTTGTTTGACATTGGAATTGTGAGATTTAATGACCATATACTTGAATTTTAAAGATTATTTTGGTAGTATTTATTTTTCATTGAGGCAATCAATGGGTACTTTAAAATTTTTATTTGTTTCTTACATTGAAATTCCCAATTATCTCCCACTCTTCCTCACCTCCCCACACTAGAGAAGACATCACTTTACAAAAATATATGTGTATATATATAACTATGTCTTGCTTATTTTTATTTAACAGTTGTTTCTCTGGAGGTGGACATATACAAGTCATTCTTCATTTCCTTTCTGTTGTATATAATGTTTTCTTGGTTCTGCTAATTTACCTCTTCATGAATTTGTGTAAGTCTTTTCTTTTTTTTTAAATTAACTTGCTTAACATTTCTTATATCATAGTGGCATTCCATCACAATCAAATGCCACAACTTGTTTAGCCATTCCCCAATTAATGGGCATTCCTTTAATTTCTAGTTCTTTGCCACCACAAAGAGAACTCCTATGAATCTTTTAGGCCATATAGGCTCTTTTTCCTTTTTCCCTGATCACCTTAGAAAATAAACCTAACAGTGATATTGCTAATTAAAAAAGTATACACAATTTTATAATGCTTTGGGTATAATTTCAAGTTGTTCTGCAAAATGATTGGATCAGTTCTTTGAATAAGGTTTTTTTTCTAAATTCAGAAATTCTATGCAGTTTTCTGATATAATTGCATTAATTATGCTGTTCATGTTTTTTGACTTGTCATCTTATTCTGGAAGGCCCATGATCCTTCAGTTGTCTCTATGAAGTCTGCCTTTGAGATCAATGTATTTTATTTGTGTAAAAATCATGTTTGTTTCTCATTATTGCTTTTTTATCTCTTCTTTATCATTGTGTTTCACTTAAACATATTTCTATTCCATCAGTTCTTTTCTCTTTTGCTTCTTTGGAGAATCTTGCCTCCATAGATTCAAGTTGTTCTATGGCAATGATAAATTATGTTTCATAGATCATAAATGTTGACATGTGATCCCTTTTAATTTTTCCCAAGATTCTGATTCCTTTCTTGAACCTTTGGAAATGATTCTACTTCCATTTGCTCTTGGAAATCCACAGAATTCTCTACTTTTTAAAATATTCTTTCAATTTCATTTGTAGTACAATGTTTTTTAGAGAAAATTTCTCTCTTTTAGATGTCTTGGTAGTTATCTTGTCATATGATTTTAGTATCTTCTCTTTTGACTTATCTGTTCGTGCTCTATGTTTTAAACTTAATTTTATTCCTAATGATATATTTGGTTGTTTTAGTCCTTTGAATTCCACCCACCCCCATTGCTAACTTTCATCATCTCCCAGTGGATATGCCTCAAAGCTACCTCCAGTATCTCTAACCTTTGTATCTCTCCCAGGTCATCAGCTCTGAAGTATTTCCTCTTTTCTTCATCTTGACCACCAGTAAAACTCTACATTAACCTCTTCTTTTGAGTCCTTGCCTCCATACGACGTCACCACATGCACCCTTCCAAACCTTAGCTTTGGATGAATCCCATCATTCACAACATTCCCATGCTGATAATTGCAGTGGAGAAAAATCCCATAACCATTTGGACATGGTCCATGACAAAGATAGTACATAACCTCAATGATACCCTCACTTCCAAAAGGCATTCCTTCTTTATCTCCATTGCCAACTCAATATCCCACTCTTCCTAGAGGTTCTTTCAAACTTTTTGTTGTCTCCTCAAATTTCCAACAGATCCAACTCTCACAACCTGTCAGATGATTCCTTTGCTTCTTATTCTTTTATAGAAAATATTGAGGCTATTCATCATGTGTTTCCTTTTCTGCCTCTTCCTTATTTCATATCATTTAGATGACTTCTCCTACTATATCTTCCTTCACCTGAACTGCTATAAAGTGAAGTAAGCAGAAAAAGGAAAACATTGTGCATAGTAATACCAACATTATATAATGATTAACTATGAATGACTTGGCTATTTTCAGAAATACAGGGATCTAAGACAGTTCCAAAGAATCATAGCAAAAAAATGCTATCTACTTCCAGAGAAAGAACTGATGGAATTTGAAAGGAGAGCAAAGCATTCTATTTTTCATTTAGTTTTCTTCATAGGTTGTTTTTAAATTTTTATTTTTATGAATCTTATTTTACAACATGATTGCATGATTGTACATGTATAACATAGATCAAATTGCTTACTCTCTTAGTAAGGGCCAGATTGATAGGGAAGGAGAAAGAGAAATTTGAATTCAAAATTTTAGAAACCAAATGAGGTAAAAGTTATTATTTTAAAAATTAATTAGTATATTTTAATTTTTTTATTTAGAATATTTTTCCATGGTTACATGATTCATGATTCCACCAATGCCCCTATTCATTCCTACCCCCCTCCTGAAGCTGACAAGCAATTCCACTGGGTAATACATGTATCATTGTTAAAAGCCTATTTCCATGTTATTCATATTTACAGTAAAGTGATATTTTAACATTGAAACCCTAATCATATCCCTATCGAACTACGTGATTGATCATATGTTTTTCTACTATATTTCTGTTTCCATAGTTCTTTCTCTGGATGTGGATAGCATTCTTTCTCATAAGTTCCTCTGGAGTGTCCTGGATCATTGCACTGCTGCTAGTAGAAAAATCTATTACAATCAATCGTGCCACAGTGTATCTGTCTCTGTATAAGGTTCTCCTGGTTCTGCTCCTTTCGCTCTGCATCAATTCTTAGAGGTCGTTCCAGTTCACATGGAATTCCTCAAGTTCATCATTCCTTTCAGCACAATTATATTACATCACCATCAGATACCACAATTTATTCAGCCCTTCCCCAATCAATGGATACCTCCTCATTTCCAATTTTTTGCCACCACAAATAGCATGGCTATAAATATTTTTGTGCATGTCTTTTTCCTTATTATCTCTTTGGGGTACAAACCCAACAGTGGTATGGCTGGGTCAAAGACTAGGCATACTTTTAAAGCTCTTTGGACATAGTTCCAAATTGCCCTCCAAAATGGTTGGACCAATTCACAACTACACCAGCAGTGTATCAGTGTCCCAATTTTGCCACACCCCCTCCAATATTTATCACTTTCCTTTGCTGCCATATTGGCCAGTCTGCTAGGTATAAGATGGTACCACAGAGTTGTTTTGATTTGCATTTCTCTAATCAGAAGGAATTTAGAACACTTTTTCATGTGCTTATTAATAGTTTTGATTTCATCGAGTGAAAACTGCCTATTCATGTCCCTTGACCATTTGTAGATTGGAGAATGGCTTAAAAATAGTATATTTTAAAAAAATATAATGTGTGTGTGTGTGTGTGTGTGTGTGTCTGTGTGTACCTAGGCCCATTTCTTTCCCATACTGAAAAAAGTCTTTCATTGGGTCCTTCCATGTTTGCTAACTTAGTCCTTTATCTCCTCTGCCATATGTGGTTAAACTCCTTGAAAAGGCCATCTATAATAAATTCGTGTGCTTTCTCTCCTCTCACTTCTGAATCAGTTATAATTGGGCTTCCAAATTCATTATTCCATTGAATCTACTCTTTTTAAAGTTAAATATTTCTCAATTGCCATATCCAGTAGCCTTTTCTCAATCCTTATTCCCTCAACATTTGAGAGTTTGCTTTCTGCTCAAAGTGACTTCTGGAGGGAAAAGATTGGCTCCATTTGGATGTTAGATTACTTTTCCTTTGGACACATTGCAGCTCCCATGCAGGAACACAATCCTGGTTCCCTCTGTTCTTCAACTCCCTTATTAAATTTAGCTGCCCTCCTACACCTTTACCTCCTCCTCATGTAGCTAGGCATAATAAGGAAGTTGCTTATTGTCATAGAATGAAGCAAAATTAAGGTCTGAATTTTCTGGTGAAAACTACAGCAGAATTGTGGCTTCCTAGAACATGGAAACTATTGTATAATAAAGTTCTGAGTAAAAATATTAGGGATTAACATTCCCCAATGTTCATTCATAAGGCTTGATAAGCTTTTTTTTTCCTTTTTTTAACTTGTGCAGACATCAGTAATTGCTCTGTCTCTGATTCATAATTTCTCTTTGGGGAGTTTTTTGAGAGTGAGTGGGGACTGAAGAAAATGTCTAGGCCCTCATCTTATTGATCACATGATTCATTTCAGCACCATTAACTCTTAAATGAAACATTTACTAAAAATGAAGGTAAAATGAAGGACCAGCCAGACTTAAAGAAACACCCTAAAACTTCTCTCAATAATACGTACAATATATGCACATGAGAAACCAACTTGCAGAAAACCAAGCAGGAAAGAATTGGAATAAGGAAACATTATTCTAGCCTGTAAACAATAATGTTCTTAGCTTTTCAGAGAATAGTTTAGATTTTGTGTTTTCTACTTACTAGAGCCATTCCTCTTCTTGGCTTCTTCACTTCCCTCCCAATGAAGCTATCACTGTTGCTTTTCAAACATGAAAATAGTGTTAAACATTTTAACAGTCCAAATTTTGATGTCTTCAGAGGGTCTCTTGTATTTTATTTTGCTGAGTACTAAAATTGCATTATAATTTTTCAATGAAAAAACATTTGTTTCAAGCCATCAATTTACAAGTATTTAGAACTCTTCTTTCAGTCATGAGAGTTTCCTTCCTCTTCAGGATACAAAGAGGATAGTAAAGGGAAATGTATATAAGCTTTTGAGGGACTTTCTATCTCTGAATATGAAGATGGCAGAGCAAGGCAAATAAACATATTCAGCTCTTCAAACCAAAGAGGATTCCTTTTAAACAGTAGCACCTCCTATCAAATAAGCTCTTAACATCAACTTCAGAGCCTATCTAGTCCATTGGTCTCAGTTTTGCTTAACGTAAATCAATTGCTATTTTTTCTTCCCATTTTGCTCTTTTTCTGGCATCTTCTCAACTCTTTGGGCTTTTTCTGTCCAGGATTTGATTTCTCAGCTCCTAATTTTAATTTATATTCCCATTGACTCTCCTATCTCAAATTAGGCCTTTCTCTCTTGTAGTGAACTACCTATATTTTAGGGTGAGAGACTTTAAATTCACATTTAATTCAGTTACAACACCAATAGTTATTGCCTCAGGAGACAAAAAGATCTCTGACTCATTGTTTCTTAGCTATACACTTCAAAGTATTAAAAAAATCATATGGAAAATAATTACTTGGAGATAAAGAATTGTAAAGACTGCTTTCTCTTGTCATTACTCTGAATTAACTATGCTTTTCTTCAAACTTTTCTGTTTTTCTCACAAAATTAGTTGCTATAAATTATCTTTTTTAGTCTGCACTCAATAAAATTGGCATATAAGAAATGGGACAATCACTTATATACATATTTACAATATGTAAAGTATCCAAGTGTTCAGAACCTAAATTAAATTTTTCATTATATAATAAATATTGTAAGACTTTGAGTAGCTAGTTCAATTATTATCAATTTGCTGTCAGTGATAGATAAGTTGCTCTTAAGATCTCTTTGGAAATATATATATATGAGAGAGAGACAGACACAGACACAGAGACACAGAGAGACAGAGAGACAGAGAAACAGAGACAGAGATACAGAGAGAGATCTACAGCCAACATATTATTTTTTGTTTATATTTTTATAATGATACATGTTGAAAATCCTTTATATAAAATGTATAAACATTAAATTGGTCTGATTTTGGAGGGATCATTGGTTTTCTTACATTTTGATAATAAATATGTGATAATTCTGTTTAATGTCTTGTCTCTCAGAGGAAGCTAATAAAGGATTTTTGCTTTTAAATAATGCAGCACTGAGAAGCTACTGAGCTAAAGTACACCCTAACTCCCACCTCCACTCTTCAGTCACAGATAAAAGTTAGATTCAGTCACTTCCTTTGAAGTCATTGTTCTATTTTTCATTGTATTAATGTGAACAATCTTTCAGTTTCTTATTTGATTCAATTTGCATTTGTATTTAATTGGACTTCTTAAGACCATATAAATAACCAGAAATTCTCTACTTAATTCTTCTTTAGAATTTCTCAAGCTTTTTTGTATCCAAGTTTTCTAACAATGTTAAATTCTTTATTCTTTTATTTACACTGATTTGATTCATTTGAATCAATTTTTTAAGTTGAATTTCCTTTCAATTACTGGCTAAAGGAATTTAAAATATCAGGTATACTTTGCTTTCTAGTTTCTTTTCTATCTTTCATTTCTGTTTACTTTGATTGGGAATTATAGTATTCAAGTGTTTTACAGCATGTTTAAGAAAAACGGTTATAGGATGAAATCAAAACTATCAATAAGCACATGAAAAAGTGTTCTAAATCCCTCCTGGTTAGAGAAATGTAAATTAAAACAACTCTGAGGTACCACCTTACACCTAGCAGACTGGCCAATATGGCAGCAAAGGAAAGTGATAAATATCGGAGGATGTGTGGCAAAATTGGGACACTAATATACTGCTGGTGGTATTGTGAATTGGTCCAACCATTTTGGAGGGCAATTTGGAACTATGCCCAAAGTGTTTTAAAAGAATGCCTACTCTTTGACCGAGCAATACCACTGTTGGGTTTGTACTCCAAAAAGATAATAAGGAAAAAGACATGCACAAAAATATTTATAGCCATGCTATTTGTGGTGGCAAAAAATTGGAAATGAAAGGATATCCATTGATTGGGGAATGGCTGAACAAATTGTGGTATCTGATGGTGATGGAATATTATTGTGCTGAAAGGAATAATGAACTGGAGGGATCCTATATGAACTGGAACAACCTCCAAGAATTGATAAAGAGCAAAAGGAGCAGAACCAGGAGAACATTATACACAGAGACTGATACATTATGACACAATCAAATGCAATAGATTTTTCTACTAGCAACAATGCAATGTCCCAGGACAATCCAGAGGAACTTATGAGAAAGAATGCTATCCACATCCAGAGAAAGAACTGTTAAAGGAGCACTTTACTACAAATATGAATAACATGGAAATACCTTTTGAACAATGATACACGCATAAACCAGTGGAACTGCTTGTCAGCTTTCCAGTGTAGGGAAGGAAAGAGTGGGGTTGGGGGAGGGAATCATAAACTATGTAGCCATGGAAAAATTTTCCAAATTTAAAAAAATTTTTAAAAAGACAGTGATATAATTCTCCTGGTGCCTCTCTACAAATCTTTAATGGCTCTCTCCAGTCATTTTTGCCATGATTTTATTTGTCACCTGTTCTCCCTGTGGTATATTCCTTGATAACTGCAACTTTCTTCTTAGATATCACCAATAATTGCTATATATAGTGTGCTATTAGCATATATGTCAAATACTGAGGAAGAATGCATTTATTCATCATAGTTATTGCAAATACTACTTTGGTGAATGACTCTGCTTTGGTACAGTTTTCTTGTTGGTTAATGTACTCATGCCATTAAACTCAACAGATTCTTGCTTTATAATTCCAGTCTAAGTTTCATCATTTCCTTTTTACTTTGAGATATTGGTGCTATTTTTGCCATCTTTTTCATTGTTATGTCTAACATCAAGATTTACATTGAGAATATTTTCAAAGATTTTATTATCAACTCCTGATTTTGATAATACTTCAGTTTATTCTCTTATTTTGACTAATTTGATTTAATGATTAGACTTTTGGAAATAATTTTCCTGAACCAGTCAGTGACATATTGTTCCATTTTGAGTAAGAGTCTATCATTAACAGATATAACTATTATCCTTGCATTTAACTGGTGAGATCTGTTTCTGATTTATTATGATATAACATTTGCATATATTGAAAATATTCATTTTAAGGACATTTCATATACACTTGTGATTAGCCTATTTTAGTGATAAGTACCATCTGCTCAGAAGAATCTTTAGCATGTCTAATACTATTTTTTTTTAGATTTGTACCAATGTATCTTTTCTTCTTGCGATATGAGAAAATGAAATGGTAACATTCATTCTACTGTCTTCTGTGTTAAACTGATCATCACAAAGGTTTTTAATAAGTATTGCCTGCAAGTTAAATTGAAATCATGATTTAAATGTCTGACAGCTAATGGTGAAAGTGTTCCAGTTAACTCCCTGAGAAAGAATAGTTGAAGTGGGGAAGAGCAGGAAGGGCTCTAGCCATGCATGGACTTAGTCTTCATCTCAGTCTTATCTTCTTCCCCCTTGGTGAGAGGAGAACTTTGTAAACTTTTGGAGGTTGGAGGATTTAGGCTTTCTCATTAATGAATTAGAAGTATCATTAGAGTATTAGTAGCTAGTGGTTATCACTGCATCAGCAATCAAGCATAGACTAACTGTAATGAGTAAAGGCATATTCACGGCTCTCCAAAAGGCATAGCAGAAAATTTATACAATAATAACTAAGAACATTTTGAGCACTCAAGGGAAATGATTTCTGCAATCTGTGAATTACTGACCTCTGGATTATGGAATGCGGGGAAATGTTTTTGGTTTTATTTTTTTTTTTGCCAGCTGTTCTCATTATAACACGTTATTAAAAATGTCTTTCCAAATGAGAGAATGTCCTTCATTTGGGGAATGGCTGAACAAATTGTGGTATCTGTTGGTGATAGAATAGTATTATGCTCAAAGAAATAATAAACAGGAGGAATTCCATGTGAACTGGAAGGACCTCCAGAAACTGATCCAGAGTGAAAGGAGCAGAACCAGGAGAACATTATGCACAGAGACTGATACACTGTGGTACAATTGAACATAATTGGACTTCTCTACTAGCAGCAATGCAATGATCCAGGACAATTCTAAGGGACTTATATGAAAGAATGCTATCCACATTCAGAGGAAGAACTGTGGGAGTAGAAACACAGAAGAAAAACAACTGCTTGATCACATGGGTTGATGGGGATATGATTGGGGATGTAAATGCTAAACGATCACCCTAGTGCAACTATCAATAATAAGGAAATAGGTCTTGATCAAAGATACATGTAAAACCCAGTGGAATTGTGTGTTGTCTACGGGGATGAGGAAACGGGTTTAGGGGAGAGGGAAAAATATGAATCATGTAACATGGAAAAATATTCTAAATTAAAAAAACTAATTTAAAAAATGTCTTTCCAAAACCCAGTTATGTATGGCTGGTTATTTGGTATCAACTGATATTCTTTTTGGGAGCATACAGGTGGGGGTTCATGAACTATAATATTAGATCAATTCCCATAACCCTTCAGAGGGTACTCCTGAAACCCTGGGGAGAAATATAACAGCCACCCTCTAGAAACACAGTCTGCCAGTGCTAATTAGAGGTTTGAGAGGAGCATTAGATCCTATACAAGTCATTACTATTATCAATCAATCAATCATTATCATTGTCACTATAAAGTATAATTTTCTTATGTTTTTAAAATAAGATACTGATTCTTCCAAAAGAAATGTATTTATTTTTTACTGATCTAGAATCCTGAGTTATAGGAAGAATTTCATAGTAGGAGAGATGCACTTTCAACCAGCCCGTATATTTGCCCCTTTGACTTATTTCTTATTTATACAGTCAAATTTGGATATGTTGACTTTGTTATTGCATGGTTTAGATTTGAAAATCCAGTTCTTAGGACAGCCAGTCATTTCCCTCTAAGTTTAATGGCCCCAACATAGGTAACTGTCAAAAGGTAGTAGTTGCTAATAATAAAATAATAAATGCATTTACATTTATGTACAATATTTACCAAACTAATCTGAAAACAAGAGAGCTTATTTTAATCAGTTATATAGTTATCTACTTATACAGCGAGAGAAAGTAAAGGAGGAAGAATATTTTTCTTAGGTACTATTAGTATCAAGTAGGTTTGATATCTAGGAATTTCATCATGAAATAATGAAACTGACAATGAACAGGAAAACTGATAATCATGTTGGAAGCCCACTGGTGGGGGTCTCATGATCTATATATAATACTTGATAGACTCCACACAACCATTTAAGGTTGGTCCTAGAGCCTAAGAGGAAATATAACAGTCTTCTTCTAGGGACACAATTTCTCAGTGAGAGTTGCATATAACTGGATTGGGAAATAAACTCTAGAGAAGCTTGGGCATTTGGATTCTGAAGCAAAGAGGGAATTCCATGCCTCTCTCTCTTAATCAATGGCCAAGTCAATATATAAAAGGGACAGGTGGGAGGAGGACATTTTGAGGAAGGAAAGAGAAAATAAATACAAAAATAAAGCACAAGGGTAGATCCTTTTGGTAAATCCTAAATGGTAATTCAGCATATACAATTGTCAGATGTAAAATATCATAAAGGAATAATAGGGATGAATGAAAATTAAAGTCACTAAGTCAGATGGGTTATGCGCTTTTAATTCCTTCCTAAAACAAGTTGAACTATTTGTTTTGTTTCTCATTTCTTATTGATATTTTAAAATGAATCAAATAGAATTTGCAAGACAATTCCTATTTTCTTATAAATTTGACCCACAGATCTACTTAGGCCTTCACTTTTAAGTAACATTTCCTTTTTAGATCTTCCACTCCCTTTTCTTTGTTTTTCCTTCCATACTCTAGATTACCTCCTATTATTTTTTTACTTTTTATTATTTTACAGAATGCCAACCATAAGAAAGAATAGTATTGCATCTAGCTGTATGTCTGCTGGATATGAAGTGCCAGGAAACTCCATTTGTTACCATCATTTTAGAAAAAAATAGAAAAGTAAAATTAGGACTGGAGTGAGGAGAAAAAGCTCTTTAAACTGCAGGATAAGAACTTGTTGTCAAGATAGTAGGTGTTTTTAGTGTATCTGAATTGTTCAGACTTGCACTGATGCCAATGGATATATTTTCAGGGTTCAGAATCCATACTGAACCCTCTGCCTATAACTCTCCACCAACCCCTTTCTTTCCTCCTCTCCTTGTCCTTAGAGCCTCTGAATGAAATGCTTCTTTTTTCATAGGAAATTGCAACCTTACATTAGATAGCTCTCTGCACATTACAAAGAAAAGAATGGTAAACCATCTCCTTTTTAGCAGCCTCCACAATGTGTTTTTTAAAGACTTTTTCATAGAACAAACATACACAGAAGAAAGATAGAAAACAAATATAGATAATCTCTTAAATCCTTTTCACATAAAAGGAGTAGAAAGAATTCCCATTTGACTAGCTTTCTAGTTTTAAAAAATGCAATCTTTTTTGTAATCTTAAAACTAATCTTTTTCAAGAATTTGTTTGATGTGACAAGGACATAATGCTTTTTGTGACAATTTTTTAGTAATAGAATTGATCTTTGATTCCTTTTGCTCCTCTATATTTCCCAAGACATTTGTGGTTTATCCAGAAATAGCATTCTAGGTTTGGGGGGCAACTGAGATTATCGAAGCAAAGAGAAGGGGCAAATACACCTTTTTAGCCCTGTTGATTCAAAAAGAAATAGAAATGCTAATTGTCTTCAAATGAGGGCAGTGATAGATAAGAATTATGTACTTTGGAAACAGTGATAAAGTTTCTCTTCAGAGGATGTTGATCTAAACAAATGTTGAAAAATACCATCTATTTGGGAACAAAGTGATCTCTGCTGGCAAGCCTTTCATGTTCTATTTTACAGAGTCATGAAGTGTCATGCTAAATGCTTTAGTTTTCTATAATATTAAGCTTCTCATCACTAACTCTAAATTTTATTTTAGACAAGCTAGATCTATTATTTCAGTGGGAAGATTGCATCTGGTTCTGGCTTCTTTGTTAAAAGCCATCAGAGTATTCATGCTTTGAAATTCTTTTCAGACTGAGCCCTGGGTTCTGTTACCTCTTGGTTTTCATTTAAAGAAGGTTGTGGTCCAAATTTCATGTGGCTCTGCGGGGAATATTTGCTAGTTTTTATCCCATAATAAAATGTCATCAGCTTAAACTGTAGAATAGGAGTTCTTAGGCTTTTTATGTAATGTGGACCCCTTTTGGAAACCATATTGAAATAAGTGTTCTCTGTCCTCTCTCTCCTTCCCTCCACCTCTCTCATGTACAAATATAGATATAAATATTAGAGCTATAGATCGAAATGTAGATAGACAGATATACACATAGAAGGTGTCCCAAAGTCTTAATGATTACTACTGAACTATGACTTTTTGGATACCCTAAATAGATAATTATATCTGTCTATTTCTCTATTATCAATATCTATATCATGCTTTTTTTTATCATTTGTTCAATCATGTCTGACTCTTTGTGGCACCATGGACCAGAATATGCCCATACTCTCCAAAGGGCTTTCATGGCAAAGATACCTGAATGGTCTGTCATTTCATTATCCAATAGGGTTTAGGCAAACAGGGATGAACTGATTTACCCAGGGACACAGCTAGTGTCTAAGGCCAGATTTTAACTCAGATCTTTCTAACTTTAGGACTCAGTGCTTGATCTACTGAGCCATCTAACTGGATAGCCATATCCATATCTTTATGTTATTTATATCTATAGATTCTCTGTGTCTCTCTGTCTCTGTCTCTGTTGCTATCTCTGTCTGTCTCTCTGACTCTGTCTCTGTTTCTCTCTGTTTCTCTCTCCCTGTCTCTAACCACATCTATATCTTTATCCTCAAGAATTGGAATAATATACCCTAGGCAGAAATGGTGAGATTAATAATCCATCTGCACTTAACCATGAATTACATAAGGAAAATTTTGTGCTATTTTTATATGGGCTTGGCCTTCTTCCCTGAAAGCTGCCTTGAATATTGATTCATGGCAATAATATAGATTCCATGGCAGTAAAGTGCCATATTCTACTTTTAACACATGTTGGCATGTGTACATCTGACCTTTAGGGCCTTTTCAGGGCAGTTCTGTCCTTATTGTCTCCAAATAGAAAGAACATTTCTTACATATGTTTCCATCTGTTTCATAACTTTCCACAGTAAAAGCTAGTTCCTAGCACCTCCCTGGAGCCCCCAAATGCCTTCTGGCAACTAACTCACTTCTTTAGTCCCCCTACTAACTAATCAAAATGGCATCAGAGGAATATTAAATTAAAATAAAATAAATAAAAAGTACACAAAGAACTTGACCAAAAGACAATTTGCATTACTATTCAGTAAAGTAAATTGTAATAAAATCTATATATCCTCCTGTTATTATGTGTGTGTTTGTTTGTGTGTGTGTGTGTGTGTGTGTGTGTGTGTGTGTGTGTTGGTGAGAGAAGTGATATAAAAGAAAATTTGGCTTACAGAAGATAGTGGATCCCATTCCTTCCTCGTCTCAAATGTGGTCATGCATATTAAATGGTAAGAAGACTTTAATATTTAAGTAATTTAATGTGCTCACAAGGAAATTTTTCTTGTCCTTCTTTTATAGGCCTTTTGAAGATTTAATATTCCCTTTGTGCAGAAATTAAGGCTGTTTGAGATGAAGTAGAAACTGAGTAATTTCACCAGGATTTTATATCCTGTGCGTAGTTCTAAAGGTAGATTTTATAACTCCCCCAATCCAAATTATCTTATAACTTAGCCCACCCAGTGCATGCCTATTGGCTGATCAAGAGAGGGAGATTTGTCAGGTTGGTTAACTGTCCTCACTGTTTCATTCCCCATAAGTGGGAAGACCCTAAGTAGAAACAAAATAGGTGAGACATTCATAGGTGTATGATCTTGAGACAAGAAGTGATGAAATGGAAAGATTTTATTTCATGAAAAAGTAAATGATTCAGGGCTAATCCACTTAGGAATGGTACATAACTCATTACAATGCTGTATGTGCTGGAAATGCAATTTATTAGGGGGCACCTTTTAAAACCTTCTCTGACTAGTAGGAGCTGAGGAGATTCAGCTTTGCAGAATCTAACTTCTGATACTTGTAGCTCGAGATCATGCTAATTATAAAGATGAGGGAAACATTAACTGTTGTTTGGGTGGGGGGAACAACACCACCTGTCTCCAGATGGTAAATATTCATCGAAATAGAGCTCCTTTACTAAATAAAGCTGACTTGTGATCCCCTTGATGCGAAAAAAGGTGTAGAAAATAATGGCCTTGATTCTATGGGCAAGGAAGAAACATATGTTTTGCTTTTGAGAGGCAGGTTATTAACAGAGGTAAAAGTACACATATTGGAAGTAGGAGACCTAGATTTGAGGTTGAGTTCTTCCATGAGGGGGTAAATGGCGTCAGGGAAGACATTTAACTTTTTGGTGCCTCTGTTTCCTTATCTGTAAAAGGAAGATGGTAATAACACTTGCATGACTGACCTGGCTTATTGCGGTGAGAAAAAAACACCATGTAAACTTTCACTGATATGTGAGACTTTTGAATATCTATTTGTATGCTGACTTTTTTTTTTACGGGGGAGATAGAGATACAGAGGAAGGAACAGACAAAAACAGAGACAGAGGACAGATATCATAGAGAGAGTCTATTGGCTCTTTTGAAGTTTAGCATTTAAATGCTAACCCTTACATACAAATTTCACTCTGCTCAATCCTATTTTTATGTCAATAATAATGCAAGTTATTAATTCTTTTCATCTTTTCAAAAAGAAGGGCAAATTTTTTTTCTATACATGACTTTTTAAATAGAATTTTTAAAAACTTGAAAAAAACTTTTACTTTCTGTCAAGGACAATGGCTAGGCAAACTGCTTTAAGTGACTTACCTGGGGTCATACAGTTAGGAAGTATAAGAGACCAAATTCAAATAGACTTCTGAAGTGATGGTCTGAATAATAAAATTATTATGTATGTACATTATTATTTCAAGAATTGTTTAAAATTAAATCAGTTTCAGAAATGACTTCTCTTCAATTTTGGAGCAACATTATTTGTTCTGCTATTTGAAGAAATTCTTGACACCAATTTATTCCTTAAACTATGACAATCAATATTGATTTTCTTCAAAGTCTTGACATTGGTATACAATTAAGCTTGTAGATCTGAATAGTACTCTGTTTATAAAGTGAATGTTTTGTATTCTTAGAAAGCAGGGTCTTGATTATATTTATTGTTATGTCCTTTTGTTGGTTGTTGCTCAGTCCTTTTAGTCATATCCAACTATATGGGACCCCATTTGGGCTTATCATGGCAAAGAAACTGGAATGCTTTGGTATTTCTTTCATCTTTAAATTTAAATTTCTTGTATTTTTCCAGATTACATGTCAGTTTTTAATAATTGTTTTCTCACATTTTGAATTCATGTTTTCTTCTTCTCTTTTACCTTAACTCCCTCCCCAGGAAGGCAGATAATATGATAAAAAAAATTTGTTATCATAGAATACATATTTCCATGTTGATGGTACTATAAAAGAAGACACATATTGCTTACACTAGAAAAAAGCTCATGGAGGAAATAGAGTTCCTTAATTCATTCCTCGATCTGCATTCAGAATCAGTCAGTTCCTTCTATGGGAAGAGATAGATATTCTTTTGTCATGAGTCCCTTGGAGTTCTTCTATATCCTTGCCAAGTTGATAATAGTTAAGTTATTCACAGTTGATTGACATCTTTTGCTATTGCTGTGTACAGCATTCTCCTGGTTCAATTCACTTCACTTTGCATCACTTTATATAAATCTTTCCAGGTTTTTAAAATTATCTCATTTTGTAATTTCTTATAAAATGATAGTATTCCATTATATGCAAATACCACAAGTCATTCAGTCATTCCCCAATTGATGGACATGTCTTCAATTTCCAATTTTTTACCTTCACAAAAAGAGCTGCTATAAATATTTTCATACAAATAGATTATTTTCCCCTGTCTTTGATCACTTTCCAGTTTATATTTCCTTCTCCAGTTTATTTTATAGGTGAGGAAATGAGGCAAATAGTTAAGTGATTCACTGAGGGTCCCACATCTAGTAAGTGTTTGAGGCCAGATTTGAACTTGGAGAGATGACTCTTCCTGATTCCAGGCCCAACACTCTGTCCATTATATCACCTAGCTGAGATTTGGTTGACATTTTTAAATGAACATACATGTAAAATAACAATTTTAACAAAATAACAAAAATAATTTACATCCTTTATAAGAATGTATATGTCAATAGGATAAGACTATAATCTATGATGTTCAAGAGTCATCAACCATTTCACTGAAAATAATGTCCACGAGAAGTATGAAATTGGCCTCAGAATTCTTAGTGAACTGATTCAAGTGCTCATTTATGAATAGACTGCCTCAGTAGGTACAATCAATGAAGCAATATAATCTTGTCCCTGATATCTGAATTCACACTTCTTATTTTGTGGGTCTGCTTTTAGATATATCTACTGTGATTGCTCATCTCTAGGCATATTCCAATGGAGGAAAAAAATTATGATACTAAGTTTTCCTTTTTGTCTGGTTCTTTATTATTTTCAAAGCATTTTTCCATTATAAGTACCTCGGTAACTAGGTTGTTCAAGCATCATTATAATTCTTCCTCCTCCTCTTCTTATTTTTACTACTACTATTATTATTCCCATATTACAGAAGAATAAAATGAAGCTCAGATAGGTTAAATGATCAATATGGACAATCTGCTTATTCTAGATTCGAAAGGAAGAAGAGAAGATCCAGAATATCTTCATGAAGATGGTGTGACTTGAGCTTGGCCTTGAAGCAAGAAAAAAATGATTGAAGGTCATATATTTAGAACTAGCAGGCTCCTTGGAGGTTATCTACTTAAATCTCATTTTTTATGGATAAAGAAACAACAATTCAGAGGTTAAAATACTTAAACAAAAGTAGTAAGTGCCAAATACAAGGAGCAGTTAGAAGTAGAGTGGATAGAATGCTGGGCCTGCAGTCAGGAAGTCCTGAATTCACAAACTTATTAGTTGTGTGTCTGGCCAATTCACTTCATTTCTGGCTAAGTTTCCTTAACTAAAATAGGAATAATAATAGTACTTACCTCACAGGTTATCTGTGAGAACTCTATGTCCTTGAATAAAAATAAACTAATATTCCAAAAGCAGGTAGCACAGGGTCTG
The DNA here is from genome assembly GCF_016433145.1 of Gracilinanus agilis. Taxonomy (NCBI): domain Eukaryota; kingdom Metazoa; phylum Chordata; class Mammalia; order Didelphimorphia; family Didelphidae; genus Gracilinanus; species Gracilinanus agilis. The sequence continues at coordinate 497,648,661 of NC_058131.1, read as the reverse complement.
GCGCAGAGAGGGCACTTAATAAATGCTTGTTCCTTTCCCCTTTGCCCATTTTACCTTATAGTCAAACCCAGGTTCTCATATTCCTTAACAAGCAGACACCTAGTGTTAAGTTCACATCCTGAGAAAAGATGGATGCCACCTTGAATGACAGGGGAGGCAGTTGGAAGGCATAGAATGTTCCTAGATGCCGTGAGCCAAGAGCAAACATTGGTTGACCAGGCAGTATAAATTCCCCTGACAGCCACTTGAAGGGGTCTTTGGGCTTTGGTCTTTGACCTTTGGCATTAGGTCTGTGGACTTTTTAGGTCTTTAGCTTTCTAACTCTTTAGGTCTCTGGGTCTCTGGGTGGTGAAGGGAGGCTGGGAGGTCTATGAAGAAGAGGGTAGGAAGAATCTGAATATTTCCTGAAGACTGTGAGAGCTAGTGTATCACCAAATGCTGATAGTGAGAAAGCTGAGAGAATAACATCACCAACACAGCTGTATCAACAGCAGTCCCATTCTCTGTCTTGGCTGTGGCCAGGCTGGGCCAGAGGGGTAGTGGAGAACAAAGCTCCAGCTTTTAATAGATCAATAGCCTCCAGTCCTGATTGTCAACTAGTTATAGATATTAGATTGACAGGGTCTCCAATCCCCATTCCTTATCCTGTTTATCCTTTCCCCGATTATAGATTATAGATAAGGAGTTTTTAACAAGTACCTTCCTGAGTGCTCTTTATATCACAACCCTTGGGAAGGGAGTCAACACAGTCAGATATCAAATGTGATTCAAAGCAAATCAAAAGCCCTATAATAATTTACCCAATCTCAGGTTGGACCTGAAAGGGTTACCCATCCTCCTAACCTTTCAGGGTCCTCCCTGGGCAACTGTTAGAGAAAAGGGAAATTATAACAACTATCAAGGGTGATCAGGGTTGGTGCTCCTATATCATCTGCAACTAGAGGGAATACATAGATACATTCACATCACTGTATCCCTTGGCCCCCTTGTGTTATAACACTAGAAAAATCAGCTTCCAGGAATGTTGGCAGCTCTGTGTGAATAAATGATAGTTATAGAGGAAAAATTATATTTCATTCACAAATAAAATTGTGTTTTGTACTCCTTGAGACAGGGATTTGATTGTTTTTATTTGCAGTTGTTATTGTGCACTCATTTCAGTATTTGTCAAACTCTTTGTGGCCCCATTTAGGGATTTCTTTGAAAAAAATCCCAGATCATTTACCATTTTATTCTCCATCTTATTTTAGGTGAGGAAACTGAGGCAAACAGGGTGAAGTGATTTGCCCAGGGCCACACAGCAAGGAAGTATCTGGGGCCAAATTTGAATTCAGGAAAGTGAATCTTCCTGATTCTAGGACTAACACCCTATCCACTAAGCCACCTATTCACATTTCCTCTATAAATCTAGGGACCACTGTCCAACAAATTCATAGGTCAACAGAGGAGAGGGTAGACATAAATAAGGAATATTCTTGGAGACACATGCATATCTGGGAAATACATGTGGTCAGAGCCTCTGAGCAGAAGGGTAATTCATGTGTTGGATGCTGCGTGACTGCTGTTATCTTCTGATGAAAGCATCATGTGGCCTGTCATAAGAACTGCTCCCAACCAGTCTACCCTGGACCCATATTCTCTACTAATCACTTTTCCCCCCTTTTATTATCTCTAGAAAAAGAGGAGGGGGCAACAAAATAATCTTATGTCTATCCATGTTCTCAAGTAGACTTTTAAAATGATGGGCTGAGTAATACAGTTATTATTATGTAGGCATTCTGCACTAGAGCTAAGAAAAGGATTCTCTTAGAATGGATTAGGCAAGACGTTTACCTTAACACAGCCCACGTTGTACCAGAGAGCAGAACAGAAAGTACTACTCAGGAGGGGGTGGTTGGGCTTGAATTGTGAACATGGGAAGTGATGTATCTTTTGCAGGAACTTTTGCTAGAAGATCCTTATACTAGTCACAAAGTAGTGACTAAAAGTACATGAGACGAAAAGAGAAGTAGGGCAGATGTTAAAGCTCTTCATCTACTGTAGATTCCATTATCTAATATTTTGTACAATTGGAAAGGAGAATTAAAGGAGAGGAAAAGATTTGTACCTTTTGTCAGTTTCCAAGTCATAAATGCTCATATTGAAAATTGAACAATCTTTCAAGAGTTCTGGCCAGCTCTGATATACCTAAGGTTCTGGGCAAACAGTTGGGACATAACAAAGTCTTGATAAATAGGTGTAAATCTTTGATTATTTTCTACCTCAGTAGCTAGCCAGGCACTGCTAGACTGAATTCACATGGTCTAATGACTTTCCAGTCCCTGTCTTTCACAAGCAATTGCAAAGAAACTAGGGCAAACTAGTGTTTCTTGTTTTCTCAAGAAGGGAACTATGACCTCAGTATTTCAATTCTACCCTGAGCTCAGATTCCTGAGAAGACAATTCTATTTTTCTGTTTTACCTTTCATTTTTTCCTTTTATTCAATTGGAAATAATATTGAATAATGGGGTAGCTAAATGGCTCAATGTATAGAGCACTGAGGCAGGAGTCAGGAAGACCTGAGTTCAAATCTGACCTCAGTCACTTATTAGCTAGGGGATCCTAGTCAACGTACTTGGCCTCTGTTTGCCTTAATCCACTGAAGATGAAAATGGTATGCTACTCTACTATCTTTGTGAAACAAAGAAACAAACAAACCTCACGTACAGGATGGAAATCAATAAAGACTTTAAATAAGAGATTGTCCCTAAATTGAGCCTTGAAGAAAACTAGAGATTCTAAGAGTTGAGGAGGTAGTACAATTTAAGTTTAGGGATATCACATACAAAAGCATAAAAATAGGAACTGGGATTTTGAGTTCAAGAACAGCTAGCTAATTAATTTACCCAGAACACAGAATGCATAAAAGGAAGTAATAAGTCTGGAAAGATAGTTGGTAAGTAGCTTTAAATGGTATGAATACTAAGGAGTTTGAATTTTATTCTATAGGCAACTGGGAACCATTAAATTTTTGTTTTGTTTTGTTTTGTTTTGTTTTGTTTTGTTTTGTTGAGTTGTGTTTTCAGAGGAATAACATGGTTAGTCATATGTCTTAAATATTCATTGAGAAGCTTAAGGTAGAATATATTAGAAAGGGTAGAAACTGAAAGCACGGAAATCTGTTAACAGATATTATTGAGTATCTACCAGAAGAGGGGAAAAAACCCTAAACAAACAAAATATGAGATAAATATTAAATAACCCAAGTTGGGGGAGGGGGGGACTCATGTAAAGCATCAATGAATTGCTAAAGGACAAGTGGGAAGCCTTTCTTCTTATGGAAATCTTAAAAGATGAATTTCATCAAACGTTTTAAGATCAACTAATATAAGAAAATTTCCTCAAAAATAGAGACAGAGTGCTTGACAAAACTTTTTTTTTAACAAGACAGCTCTTATCCCCATTCTGGAACTATGAGGAGACAAAGCAGAGAAGAATGGTAGACCCATCACAGTAACGAATACTGATGCACACATTTTAAAAACCTCCTTGCTTGGAGACTAGAGCAGTATATTCAGACAATAATTTACTATGATTAAATTGGATTCACACCAGGGATCCAAGGATGGTTCGACATTAGGAAAACAATTAGCAAAATTAATCATATAGACAACAAAACAACAACAAAACATGTCTTTAAATAGTTGTAGTAAAAGTTTTTGACCACATACAGAGCTAATGCATAATGAGAAACCAACAAAATAAAGGCATGGGAAGACTCTTCTTTAGTTTGATCAAAATTATGTATTTAGATCCAAGAGCTAACATGGATAGTAATGGTGAATTTGATGCTTTTCTACATACAAACCAGGGTAAAGCAAGGATACCTTTCCTCCCTAGAATTATTTGACATAGATCTAGAAATGGTATAGCAATGAGACAAGAGAACAAAATTAAAAGTATAAATTTCAGAAAAGAGGAGACAAAATAATCCCTTTTTATGGATGACACAATAGTATGCTTCAGAATCCCCAGAGAATCAGAGAAGAAACTAATCGAGATGATTAATAGTTTCTACAAGATAGCAAGATACTAAACATCCATAAAAACTTCAGCAATTCTAAACAGTATTAACAAAAACTAGGGAGAAAGGATAATACAAGAAGCTCCATTCTAAATAACTACAAAATTCATAAAATGTCTTGGCTTTAACCAACTCAAAACATGCCAAATGATATAGAAAAAAGGAGACTTTAAATAATTAGAGAAGTATTCCTTGGTCATCTACCACCTAAAATGATTTCCAGGTTATAAACTAGTGATAAAATAACCAAAATACCTGAGGGGATACTAAATAGAATAGACAAATAAAATAAACAAATCCATTTGTCTGAAAAAAAGGCCTGCTTCTCAAGGGGAAAAAAAAGAGAAAAACATGTCAATCAAGGGGGCATAGAATTACCCAACCTCAAACTATTTTATAATGCAATAGTTCTCAGAATTATGAAAAAAATAGAAAAGTAAAGCAGGAAAACAAACTAGGTAAAAAAGAAACAGAAAAAAATAGTAGAGGAGGGTTTGATACTCAAGAACCTAAATTATCTGTGGAAAGTTCTTTTGAAGAATTTCTTGGAAAAACAGAAAGCATTTTGGCAAAAAGAATGTTTACAGCATTTTATACTATATCCTGTGAATTAAAGTCAGTTCCTAAATTCCTTGAGAAATAAGAGAGAAACCCAGAGAGGTTGGTAGGTGACTGTGACAATGATCTGGACTAAAAGGATCAATCAACAAGTATCTATTAAACAATTAAGCATTTCCTACTGGGAGGAACTTTGTTAAGTTCTGCTGAAAAAATTGTTTTTGCCTTTAAGCATCTTATAGTCTAATGGAGGAGGCTGCTAGTACAATAAATTGAGTTATCTCAGTCCTTCTAAAGTAATCAATACATTACTACATAGTACCTTAAACAGAAGGTAGAAAAATATATCATATGGTTCACAAATACCCTAACTTTCTCTGATGAGGCATTGGATGAACTAGAGGGATAGCTGAAGGAATATTTAGAATGATTGAGTGAATTTTGTTATGCCCCATGGGTTTTCTATAAACTATTATGGGCCAGCCTGGTAGCCTATTAGATAGTGTGCTGCACCTGGAGTCAGGAAGATTAATAAACTTCCTGAGTTCAAATTTGGTCTCAGACACTTACTAGTTATTGTGACCCTGGGCAAATTGTTTGCCACTGTTTGCCTCAATTTCCTCATCTGGAAAATGAACTGAAGAAGGAAATGGCCAACCACTCCAGTATCTTTGCCAAGAAAACTCCAAGGTGTCACAAAGAGTCAGTCATAACTTAAAAGTAACTGAACAACAAGCCAAAACTAGAATTTTGGATTATAGCCAATGATGACTGAAATATGAAATAAATAGAAGGTGTTCTGGAGAAGAGTTGCTCTAGTAGCTAAGAAGAATGAAGAAATGTTTCACAGAGAAGTGAAGAAAGTGGCATTTGAGTTGAGTCTAGAAGGAAACCAAAAAGAGGGAATATGTGCAAAGCCTAGAGAGCCACTAGTATGGAATCCCAGGGACAAAGATGAAGAGTCTTAGTAGGTTTAGAATAGTTAATAGGTTTAAAAAGTTCAAGGAGAGAAATAAAATAAAGGCAGGAAGGGACCAGATTGTGAAAAAATAGCAAAAGAGAGACTAGAGTGATGGTGGCAAAGAGATCTTGTGGAAATGGTAGTCAGGAAGCTATTTTTCTCTGTCCTACTGTGTTAGGGAGCATAAAAAGAGCATCCAAATGAGGAAAGGTTAGCAGAAATTTAGAATTTTCTGAAGGAGCTAGATTTTCTTGGGACAGCTAATTAGTACAACGATAAATAGATAGAATGCTGGCCCTGAAGTCAAGAAGACTTTTTTTAGTGAGTTCAAATCTGGCCTCAGACTAGCTGTATCACCCTGGGTAAGTCACTTAACCCTGTTTGCCTCAATTTCTCATCTATAAAATGAGCTGGAAAATAAAATGGCAAATCACTCCAGGATCTTTGCCAAAAATTAAAACAAAACATAATTAAACAAAATGAGGTCAGAGTGAGCTAGACATGACTGAAATGCCTCAAAAAAACCCCCAAAACAAATAGATTTTCTTTATTATCAGAAGATTAAAAAGACAAGAATTAAAGTTATCTCCGAAGAAGAGGAGAGTGTTAACTACATGCTGTATTTGTATTTGTCTGCATATTTACAGGAAGTGCTCAGGAGGGCACAGAAGAATGAGACAGCAGAAAAGAACACAAATTGTAGCTGGAATGGCACTAAAGTGAACAGTGAAGATGTATGGAGAATCAGGAAAATGAATTTTTATCTCAGTAAATCGAAATAATATACATAAGAAGAGGAGGTAGGTTTCTTGCCAGCTATTAAATGACACCTCTTGTTTTTGATAGCCACCATACAGGATCCTGTTATTGACTGAGTATGATATTTGTATATGGGTGGTGCTATCACCTTCAATGCCATATTATTTTATAAGTTTGGGGGATCTAAAATTAGAGGGGGTGACTAGATAGCCTGAGGTTCTGGGTCAGAAAGTGTTTGGTGATTGGTTCCTTGAGCCAAACTGAACTCTGACTCAGGGGTCACTTCATTCATTACAAAATGGTGCAATGTTCCCAGGAGATACTTCTTACACATTTCCACAGCATGCAGCCTACATTCTGGCTGACCTATTCATCCTTTTACTCCTCATCCTCCTATCTTTTAAGCTATCTTTTGCATTGTTTTAAATGCCTTGGCAGTAAGAAATAGGTTGTTATTGCTGCTCAGGTGTTTTGGTCTACCTGACTCTGTGACTCAGTTTGGTGTTTTCTTGGCAAAGATACTGGAGGGGTTTGCCATTTCCTTCTCCAGCTCATTTTACAGAGCAGGAAACTGAGGCAAATGGGTTATGTGACTTGCCCAGAGTCACATAGTAAAAGGACCATGTAGCTGAATTATATTCCTACCTCTAGCACTTAGCACAGGCACTTGGATTGCAGTAAGCACTTACTAAATAATCATTCCTTCATGCATACCCTACAAATGTAGCAAACATGTGACTCCTATTTCCCATGATAGATTTGCTCAGGATTTCTAATGGATTTAAGTCCCTTTCTGCACAGTCCCAGAGGAAGAGAGACATCATTCAAATTTAAGAGCTCTACAGTTTAGGGGCTAGCGAAGGTCAGGGACCAAGAGAAAGTTATCCTGAAAGTCAGTGACAAAACAAAGCCAGGACGCCTGCCAATGGCCTCTCAGCTCTGCACAAAATTGACTATTTCTATGCCATGTTCATCACTAGGTAATCACCCAAATGAATGTTGCCTGATGTTGGTTTGTAAAAATGTTGATAGAAAATAGCGAGTTACGGTTGAAACTAACAGTCATTATTATTATTTTAAAATGCTTAGAAGGGAGGATGCCTGTCTCTGTGTTTTGTCTGGGTAGTACAACCTTGCTGATAACACATGATGTATGTTTAATAGAAAGCAATAGGAGAGGGAAACTCTTTCCAACTTTGAATGCCGATGATTCAGGTTGTTTCTAATTTTATCCCAAGAGGCTAACAGCCTAAATTACTTCCAAAAAATTACCTCAGTGGATTTGCTAATGCATTCCTCTATGTCTGCCTACCTTTTAAACACTCAGTTTACACTTAACATTCCCTTAGATAATTTCGACTTAGCAGATAGGGAGATTGTGTCATGAGAAGTAGCAAAACTGAACATCTCTGTTTAAGTAATTAACTGATATGTATGTGGTGTGTTTAAGCCCATATTTAAGCCACCATGCCTCAGGCATTACAGAAATAATTTTTTAATAATTAAAACATGTTTCTTTCCTGAACTAACCCAGCTTAATGCCACATATTAAAACTTATTTACAGTGTAAGCCCAAGTAACATTCATTGCTGTATATTTCTTTATACTGGATAGTACATCATATAGGTTAGCACTATGCAGTTCTAGTATGCTCTTCTGTACTTATCCTTAAATTTTTCCTCAGATCCTTGTCATTTTTATTGGCATACAAGTGGATAAACCACTTAATCCTCTCCTTTGGGCAGTAGGAAGGCTCTTTAAATTTCTGGATTGGGAAGGAACTGAGTTGGGAGAAATTTAAGAGGTGATCCAGTTCAACCCCTACCTGAACACTAATCCTTTCTATAGCATCCCTAGCAAGCTGTCCCTTCAACCTTTGCTTGAACACCTTAAGTGAAGTGTGAAGAAACTGATGGCCTAGTGAAATGGGGAAAATAAAATTAGATTTGGACACAATGGATGTAGGTTCAAATCCTGCCTTTAATCTACTTGTCACTTAATCTTTTAAGCTTCAGTTTCTTTACCTATAAAACTAGGGGTTAGACTAAATGCAATCAATCAAGGAAGAAATAAATATTTATTAGTCTCTTATTATGTGCTAGGCATTGTGCTAAGTGTTAGTGATAAGATAGTGATAAAATGAATGGAGGAGATAACTCTTTTGTTTTTTGTTTTTTATTTATTTTAACTTTATTTTTTTTTAGTATTTCTCCATAGTTCCATGATTCATGTTCTCTCCCTCCCCTCTTCCCTCCACCCTTCCAGAGCTGATGAGCAATTCCACTGGGTTATACCTGTATTATCAATGAGATAACTTCTTAAACATCCCCTTAAACATTTATGATTCCATGACCCTTCTCAGACAGTTCATTCTATTGTTGATATTTCTAATTGTTAGGAAGGGCAAATAGGGAGAGCAATGGAGAAAGAGCCAGGCCTGAAGTCAGGAAGATGCCTCTCTCCAAGCTGAAATCCAGCCCCAGACAATTCCTGGTTGTGTGAGTCACTTAACCATGTTTGCTTCAGTTTCCTTGTCTGTAAAATGAGCTGGAGACAGAAATAGCAAACCACACCAGTATTGTTATCAAGAAAACCCCAAACTGGGTCACAAAAATTGGACAAGAAAGAAAAATGACTAAACAAATTGTTAGTATCTTCTCATGTCAAATATCGAATTGTCAAATTCTCCCAGCTCCTCTGCAGAACAAGCCTTTTATGTCAAAGCCTTTCAAATACCTGAAAATAGTTATTGTATGCCTCTTAATTTTTCTCAAGCTATTAAGCCTAGTTCATTAAATGTTTTCTCATATTTTAAGGACTGAAGGGCCTCAATTCTTCCAAGTGTCTTCCTTTGTAGGCTTCTTTTGTTCTTTCTATGTTTTAAAACAAAAGCATTTGTAGCTGCTGATTATCTTTCATATATTTATAGGACCATGAGGACCTTGGTCAATGAAAACCAAAGTCAAAAATATGAAGAAACAATTGCATGTGGAAGTTAGTAGCCATTAATAATCTAGCTTCATGGATGGGTGGCAGTTAAGTTCAATGATATCTAGAGTCCTGTTCTACCAAGACAAATGCAGCACAAACTTATATCATTATGTTTATCTCTACAATTAAAGGTGAATTGCTTTCCAGATCTGGAGCATTTGTTTTAAATAGGGCTCTAAGAAAATGTCACCTCCTCCATAAATGAGGGAAGTGTAATGCTGTGGAAAGAGTCCTGAATTTGATGTTAAGGGGCATATGTTTAAATCTCCATTCTGTAAATTTCTGAGTGATCTAAGATAATTTACTTAACCCCTCTAGAACTTTCTCTTTCTTTGTAAAAGGACAGAGTTGTGCTGAAGGATGTCTAATGATACCTCAAACTCTAAATTGATAATCCCATGACATCTTTCCTGATTGTTCAATAAGTAGAGAGCTTTCTTGTATTGACCTCCTAATTTTTTGGTTGTTACTATCTTTTGTTAATTTTTATTAGAACTTTTTGTACATATTTCTTTTTTTTTTAATTTGTTTTTAAAAAACCCTTACCTTTCACCTTGGAGTCAATATTGTGTATTGGCTCCAAGGCAGAAGAGTGGTAAGGGTGGGCAATGGGGGTCAAGTGACTTGCCCAGGGTCACACAGCTGGGAAGTGTCTGAGGCCAAATTTGAACCTAGGACCTCCCATCTCTAGGCTTGGTTCTCTATCCACTGAGCTACTCAGCTGCCCCCTTTGTACATATTTCTTATAATTGCCTTGGATTGTGAGTTTCTTCAAGATGGAAGTGTGTCTTATATATTTTTGTATTTCTCCTCCTATATAGCATATAGTATGGAGTTGACAAACACTTGCTGAATCAATTGAAATAAAAGAAAAAGCAATGCATGGTATAAAGTCAATACTGCAGGTTGAAAAAATGGCTTGGGGTTAAAATCAGTGGAGAATAATCAATAATTTCTGGAGATATTTATTTTTATTGATAGAATATTATGAAGACACAACTTTAACTATTGGTACAATTTAAGCTTAGTCTGAGTTCACTAACAGGAAGTCATCTCAATACACAATTTTGCAAAATGAGAAAATAACTTTAAATGGTCTTTTGACATAATAGCCAGAAAATGTCTGACATTTATCAATTCTATCTAAGAGGAAACTTCTTTTTTGGGGGGAAATGGGGGGCTAAATTTATATGAACATGAGATATCAGTAGAAAAATAATTAGAAAGTTTAAAGACAAAAATTGAGCTTCTTCAATTTAACTGAAAAATGTAGGATTTGAAGTAAGTATTTTGCTACCTGATAGTATACTTCTGAATTAACTTTATTTCCAGACCACTGTCTCCTTGATAGTCATATTCCCACCAAAGAGAAACCTTTACATTGTTGACCACTTTCTGGATTGGTGACTGTCTCAAATAGTCTATCATTTGAAGAGATGCCCTAAGCCATTCTCATTTTACTCTTGACTTCACATATTCTTCGGGCTTTTCCATCTTTGGAGTGATGACACCTCTCATGTCCCTCTCCATCTTTCCAACTTCCTTGTCTTCCTATAATAAAATTCAATCCCCTAAGGGTAGAGGCTACTTTATATGCTTGTATTTGTGTCCCTGGTGCTAAGCACAACACATGGCTTGAATTAAGTGATTAATGAATTCTATATCTTTCTAAGGATGCACAAAGATCAAGAAGAGGTAGATTTGCAAAAACAGAAGGAAATTATTTATTGGAATGCCAGGAAAACTTATACTGTCTCCCTTACTAATGTCTGAAATTTCTCTACTATGAATTTATTTCTTAAAAAGGACTTTCCCCACTAATCCAGCTATACCATTATTAGGTCTGTAGCCCCCCACAGATCTTTTTAAAAGCTGTAGTTGGGGATGGGAAGGACTTAATTATAAAAAAAAAATTCTTAGCAACTCTTTTTATGGTAGCAAAGAAATGGAAATTGAGGGGATGTCCATCACCTGGGGAATGTCTGAATGAGGTGTGGTACATGATTGTAAAGGAATATCATTGTGCCTTAAGAAATGATGAGTTGAAGGATTTCAAGAAGACTTAAAAGGACTAGCATGAACTGATGCTGAATGAAGTGAACAAAACATTGTAGGAGCAGCAGTACTATGTGTTAAACAACTATAAATGGCTTATCTATTCTCAGCAACATAATGATCCAAGACAATCTCAAAGGATTTATGATAGAAAATTCTATTCATATGCAGAGAAATAATTGAAGGAATCTGAATGCAGATAGAAGCATACACTTTATTTTTCTTAATTTTTCATATTATTTTGCTTTGTTTTGTTTTAGTATCTATCTTCTTCCACAACATGATGAATATGGAGATATATTTTGTTTGCTAGCACAAGAATAACCAGTATCACATTGTTTACCAGGGATGGGGGTGAGGAGGGTATGAATTTTAAACTCAAAATGTTATAAAATTAATGCCAAAAATTGGTTTTGCATGTAATTGGGAAATAATAAAACATTACTGATGGGGAAAAAGAACTTTCCCCACCTGACATGGTGTTTAAAATGAATTTACTATTGTCAAGTGCAACACATTATATCTAGAACCCTAGAGTGAATTACTTTTTTTCCTATAATTTTATTCTTGTCAAAAGAGATCACAGTAGGCTGGGAAAACCAGATACATAGGGATACTAAAAAGGAAGAAAGACATAGAAGTGAACACATATTTAACAAAAGAAAAAAAGAAAAGAAAAAAAAAAAGAAACCTGGTGTGTAGAAAGAGATTAGAGTAGGAACAAGGAGATAGAGAGTACTATTTTGTTTCTGTCACTCATTAACTATGTGACTTTGAGCAAGCCAATTCATGCCTAATGTAATCAGTTTCCCTGTCGCTAAAGTGATGGGGCAGGACTTGATATCTAAGATCTGCATTTGAATGAAATGTTCTACTAATGTAAAAAGGACAGATGATTTAAAGGAAGGGACCATCTATTAACTAAAGAGAAAAAAATCATTTCAGAAATATATACCAATTTGCTATTTTTATTTCTGAGTGGTTATCATGAAATAGAGTTAATAATTCATTCAAATCTCTCCATGGTCACAAAAAATAGTGCAAACTTACTTCGAAGTCAGAAAGTTCCGAATTCAGAGGATAACATGATCAGTAGACTGTAATCTCTTTTAAAGGCATAGAGTATTTAATTTTTATCTTTGCTTTTCCACCACAAGATGCTATGCATATAGTAACTAATTATTACATTAAATGAATGCATTAATTTAAGATATTAAATTGTCCCCTTTTACACTGGATTAATAGATTTTGTATCTATTAATGAGATGTTACATCTCTTGTTATATCTATGTGAAATAATTTGCTAGATTAAAGTTATACAATAAACTTGAAGTATATCCTCCCCGAATTTCAAAAAAATCAAGTGTCAAACAGACTTTGAATCAATTAGCCACTAACACACGTCCAGTTAGTCATATATTGATTAAATTACTGTACTGCTATGCACATGGTAAATGTGAAGGAATGAATTAAAATTATTAAAATTCACTATTTCCCAAAAGTTCTGCAGAAATAAATGGAGACATACAAACACTCTAACTAGAGAAATATATACCTATATAGTTATACTACATAATATATCAATATGGAGTTATCTTATATGTCTATTTAGTACATATCCATGCACAAGTATAATATATGTGCATGTCTATGTATGTATATGCATATTTATGTGTATGTGTATATATATGTGATATGTACCATGTGCATTTATCTGTAAATATATATCGTATGTATATCTTCTCTCAGAGTGTGGACAGATGAAATGACTCTAAATTGCTATTTAAATTAATATCAAGAACTCCAAGTATTATATTTTATAAAATTTATTAATAATCACTTGAAGTAGAAAGAAAATTAACTAAAAGAAATAGAAGTTCAAACCTAATTATCTAATAAAATGTAAAACCGCATGTATAGATTCTCCTGGCTGGCATAAAGTCTGCTTTCCCAGCCTCAATCAGGGAAAAAGAGAGAGGGACGGAGCTACACAAAACTTACATCCCTACGTTAGCACGTAGTGGTGTGAGAGGGAATGTGGGAAGCTGGGATTTAAAGTCCTGGGGAGCAAAGCCTAATTTCACAGGATACAGTGGCAAGGCAATGCAGAACAAAGGAATACTTTTGGGCTTGACATTAAAACAAGCTACTTATGATGGCAATCACCATATATAATATGCTAACTCAGTAAGTTAATCTAGGATCGTAGTTTTGTGATGGGGCCAAAAATAGTCTCTAATTGTAGTTTATGAAGTTTAATTGATTTCTTTGACAGGAGATTGGGTTAAGAGCAGTTTAATTGGCAGAAATGTATAGTTATACCACAGGTGTTAAACTAACACATTTTCTGCAGATTCCTAGATCCCTCTTTATTATACAGTTTGAATTATTATTATTTTTTTTTACTACAATTAAGGACTCCATAATACAAAGTTGTGATAGAATTTTAATCTGTTCTGACATACCACTAGGGGGCAGCAGGAGTTTATAAACTTGGATAAAGAACCCAGCATTTTCTGTACCATGAGATTATAACAGGACAAGATAATAAAGAAATATAGTAATTAATTCCTAGTCACATTTTTTCTTCGTGAAAACCACTTTGAACATTTCTTTCAGAGGGATGTGATCAATTAACACAGGATTCACTAAAACAATAGAAGAAAAAGTAAAGGATTGTTATACTGCAGCAAAGAAGGGAACAGAAAACACATTGAAACATCCCCAGATTATAAAGTATACATTTTCTTTGCTGAATGAAGGGTCGATAAGATTGTTTTTCTCTTGTTCAGCTATATAAAACTATCCTGGGAAGTAAGAGTTCCCCAACTAAAAGGTGATTTTATCATGAACTCTGTCAATAAAAAAATCTTATTGCTATATTACTTTTATGATACATTTTTTGTCAAAGACTAGCCAGAGTATAATAGATGAAGTAATTTGATTTAATTTCACATATGGTTTATTCAAAATTTGTGGGCAATATTGCTACAATTCCTTTCTCTTCACTGCATTAGTTTTTCTTCATTGGAAAAAATAGTTTACAAGAATATTTCTCTTCTTTGCATTCCCTTTACTGAAAGATTGGCTGATTGAGGTAAGTAGTTAAATTAAAGGAGATCTAATTGAACTAGTGGGATAAAGTCTAATTGATCTCATTTTAATTTGATCATTTCAACCACAAAATTTTTAAACAAGAAATATACTTAGCTTATTACAATAGAATAGTGGTTAAATCAACATTTTACCAATGAAGTATTTTAGCAGGTCAGAGATTACCAGAAATGATGACTAAAAGATCACAATGGCTCAAGGAAGGAAAATGGGAAAAACCATGCATGTCTTTTTCAGAATTTCTGTATCTACTTTAGGGCATACTAATTTCAAATTGATAAAAATATCCTGTAATTTTTCAATTATTGGTTAGAAAAAAAAAGGGAAGTTGATAGGGCTTCCATTATCTTCATTTGCAATGTTTTATTAGTATGAAGTTTTGTGTTTCATTGCAGTATCGAGACTATCACACATCATGAATGCCATATAGTACAATTCAGTTTTTTAATTCAATATGCTAAAATACTATAACACATATGAAGAAAAACTAAGAACAGAGTACCCTAATTAAAAATTAACTGATCTGAATAAAATATAAAAACTTAAACATAGAATAGTTGTTATCATAAGGAATAGATTTCAGTCCTTTATATAGTCCTTGATCCTGACTTGTGAAGTTTTGAAATTCCAACAATAGAAGCTTCTTTCATTCATTGATTTGTTTATTTATTCATTCATTCAAAAAACATTTTTGAATGCTTATTATGCACAATACACTGGACTAACAAGCTCTAAAAAAAGGTAAGATTGTCAAAGAATGGATTTACAATAAATGGGTTTAAATTTATGTATAACCTTGCATATTTAATATCCATTTGTCCCTTATTCTCTACATGCCAAAATGTCTTACTATACTTATATAGAACTCTTTTCCATATCTCTATAAACATTTAAGTAGCATGTTGTATTATATCTATCTGTGTTGTGTCTAACCATTCTAATTCTCCATAACTTATTTCTCCAAGAAGCTATAGCATGTGCTGCAAGCAGCCAAATACCAATAAAACCATCTAAGAAGATGGACATTCAGGTTGAGGATAACTAACAGGCTTCAAATCTATCAGTGAGGTAAGGGAAATGTCTACCCCGAGTATGTGAATTCTTCCCCACCACAGAATGGGTAGATGAGACCAATTTGTTCCAATGGCCATGAAGGAGGCTGAAGCAAGAGCCATAGTCTTAAAACCTGGTCAGACATAAAATACACTAAGGTCATTTCCTAAATCCCAGGCTACCTCCAATAGTCCTTACTTTTGTATTGCCCCTGGATTTCAGTGACTCTGAAAGAGAGGTTGAGGCTAACAACTTTGTGCACCTCTGCCACTCTTAAAGCCAATGCATCACAGGTCAAGCATGACATCACCCAGTGATTTCATTGATCCTCTTCAAAAACAAAGGAGGAAAAACAATCACTTTAATAAACTGAAAGTTGTGATAATGAGATTAAATCTACCCTGCCCATTCTTAATCACCAAAAGTTTAAACAATTCCAATTAACTCTCAAGTGGGGAGGTCTGTGACCCATGTTTGCAAGAATGGATGACAAATC
Source organism: Gracilinanus agilis (assembly GCF_016433145.1). Lineage (NCBI taxonomy): Eukaryota > Metazoa > Chordata > Mammalia > Didelphimorphia > Didelphidae > Gracilinanus > Gracilinanus agilis. The sequence continues at coordinate 497,632,610 of NC_058131.1, read as the reverse complement.
AGAATTGACTTGACAGCCTCCTAGGCATTCCTGAGAAAAGTGTCTATTGTGATTAGACATGTAAACTAAGAGGAAGGCATAGGAAGTGACAAAAGAAATGGCCTGAATAAATTGAAAGAAATCCTGGGGCTCTGCTCCTTTTTGGCTCTTGACTGCCCACTTCTTGGTGTGGTGGATGACTAGGACTTGGAGGAGCTCCAACTTCTGGCTGAGACCTTGGATTAAGTGAGGCTGCTGTTAATCTCTCCTTTGGAATTACACATGGTGAGTGTAAAGACTAAATCTTCCTGGACTTCTCCAAAGGAACTGTTCTTTCAAAAGAGACTCTTGTGACTGAAGCTTCTGCTTTATTCATCTCTGGGGCCCTCCAGCCCTTCCGCCTTGAGTTCAAGGCTGAGTCTCCTCTGGTTGAGGACTAATTAGATCTGTCTGTGTTAAACTAGGGGGCATAAACTTAGTATGTTAGATTACTTATCCTATCCTATCCTCTCTCTGATATTCTTATTTTCTTTTCCTCTTTTCATTTGTAAATAAACTTACATAAAAGTCATTTTGACTTGAGGTTATTCTTTAATTGGAGATTGATCATTATTCAATTCCCTGGCAAGCAAACCTTTTAATATTCACCCAATCAAAACCCATTTTTACCCCTTACAAATTTCATCTGGGAAAATCCAAATTATATCTAAACATTATATTCATCACTATTCTCCTTTTCTCCAAATTTCAGACACAGCACTCTTCACAAATTAGATGCTTAAAATTATTTGTTGAACTAAGAAAGCAATATTGGATAACTCTAGCCCTACCTTTTTTTCCAAGTTTTTGTAATTATTTTATAACAACACATTCATATAAATATCACTATAATTTGCCTATGTGAAATTATGACTATTTCTTTTTTAAAGAAATAATCAAATTGAAATTCAGAAGTGTTAAATATACCTGTGAATTTGGGTGCCTTGAAAACCAGAATTAAAATGTCAAAGTTCTCTAGAGTTTAAGTCCAAACCTTTTTCTAGGTATAGTACCCAGTACTTAGCAGAGTGCCTGGCAAAAAATTGGTGCCAAATAAGTGTTTATTGTTTGATTTGTTTGGTTTCTGCTTTCTACCTCCCTTTTCATATGGATAATTATCATTGAGGCCCCATGCAAACTGGCATTTACCTCATTCATTCATTGTTCCAGATAAGGCAAAGTGACATGGGTGTTAAAATATGGAATAGACATGGAATGAGAAAGACATGGACTTATAATTTTATCTCAGATGTATCCTAGGAGTGTGATCATGTGGCAATGACTTGAACCTTCAGACCCTAAGTTTTCTCACCTATAAAGGCAGGGTAATGATTCCCATTGTATTTGTCTCAAATAGGTCTTGATCGATGACATATGTGAAAACCAATGGAATTACTCATTGGCTATGGGGAGTGGTGGGGGGAGGAGAGGGAAAGAACGTAATCATGTAACCATGGAAAAATATTCTAAATCAATTAATTAAATAAAATTTTTCAAAATAAAAAAATTAATAAAACAAAACTGCACTAAGACTTTGGTGACACCTTTCTTATGCTACCTCCCCTTTTTAGAATATAATCTTCTTGAGGCTTGTCTCTCTTTTTTTACATGTATCTTAGCACATATCACAGTTTTTGGCACATTGTAAGCATCTAATGTATGTTTATTATTCATTCAATATTTTAACATTTTATAAATGTTATAGGACTATTAATGTTATTTTCTTATAATAATAACCATTATTAATCTATTTTGTTATTATTATTAAATTTTCCAAGAACATCAATTACATTCTTATAATCAAATCTAAAGAACTTTGTGCAATGGAAATGTCTATACTAATTAGTTTTTATCAGGATCGGTGATTTCATAGGCCTAAGGGACTCTTAGTGTGAAAATTTTCTACACTAATAAAACTTAGAGATTCAGTTTTAGTTATTATTTTCAGTTATATGAGAGTACAGAGAGGCTGATCAACTGACCCATAGTTCCAAAAGCAAGCAACTGACTGTGGCAGAATATGTACCAAGGTTATACTGGCTGCCCTCTTCCCAATATATCTCATTTCCTTTTCTTTCCATGATACAAAGTTAAATAATTTTTTGTAGTAACGGTAGTAATAATAGCTACAATGTTATAGCATTTTGTGATAGATATAGTGTTAAGTGTATTAAAATTATTATCTCATTTGATCCTCATAGCAATCTGATTAGGTAGGTTTACTATATTATGCCTATTTAGCAGATAAGGAGTTTGAGGCAAGTTGTTGTTAACCTTGTAAAGAGTCACATAGTAAGTGTATGGAGGCTAGATTTGAATTTAGGTCTTCCTGACACCAGGCCCAGTGCTCTAACCACTGTAACCCCTAGCATTATTAAAAAATGAATAATTACAAAATTTTAAAAGTAGTTTAACAGAAGGTAATTCATTTCCACTTTGAATGTTTGTTGATATCTTAACTTTTACTTGCCCAATTCTAATTTTTAAAGCATGATTTTCCTGAGTAAACTACTGTACCTCTTTCTCCATTTGGTCATTCTACTTTTTAGAGTTCTTTTCCTCAGTGAAGTTTCATATTTCTTTTTCAAAGGGCTAATTTGGTCTCTTAAGAAGTTTTTTACTTTAGTACATTTTTATATATCTTTTTTTTTCATTTGGCTAATTCTGCTTTTTAAAGAGTTCTTTCCTTTCAATTTTTTCCATCCAAATTGCCTTATTCTTTTCTTTTTAAGATATCAATTTCTTCAGTATATTTGTGTGCTTCCTTTTACCAAGCTGTTGATTCTTTTTTCATGATTTTCCTGTATCACTCATTTATTTTTCTAGTTTTTCTTCTGTCTCTCTTATTTAATTTTTAAAATGCTGCTTGAGTTCCTCCATTAATTCTTTTCGGGCTTGGGAGCAACTCATATTTTTCTTGGAGATTTCAGACACAGCAATATTGACTTTTTTTTTATCTCTTCTGAGTTCGAGCCTATCTTGTTACCAAAATAACTTCCTATGTTGAATTTCTTTTTTTTTTATTTGTTCATTTTCCTGTCTTTTTCTTTTTTCTTAGTTTAAAAAAAATGGTAAAGTTGGACTGTGTAACTGAGATGAAGGGAGCAAAGTTCTAAGCTTTAGGTTCTTTGTGCAGCTCCCTTCAGAGACAGCAATGGGGATCTATCTGTTGTCAATTCTTCCAAGGTATTTGATGTAAGGAAAATACTCTCCTGGTCTTTGCTCTGTTCTGTGAGTAACCCTAAGCACACTTTTACCCCTTTGAACAGTGACTACAGTCCTGTGCTCCCCTATGGCTGTTGTATTCTGGTGCTCTTCCTCACCATGACTGTGCCCTGGTTCTGTGGATGGGCAAAGCAACAAGAGTCTTGCACCCATAGCCAGCAAAGGGACCCCTGTAGTCTCCTTCTGAAAAGTTGTTACCATCTGTGGCTGAGAGTTCTGGAAGCCTTGGCTACTTCTTCAGTTGGGCACAAGGCTGGTTGCCTCAGTGGAGTCTGCCATGGTGAGCTGAACTCCACCTTCACCTCAGGACATTGCATCCCTCCTGCTGCCCTTCTAAGTTATTTTGGTATGAAATATTACCTCACCTTGTCTTTTTGTGGCTTATGCTGCTCCAGAATTCATTTTGAGGCATTTTATCATTGCTTTATTTTAGGCCTTGTCTCTTTAGAAGGAGTAAAGGACTAAAGAATAATCACGTGTATTTATAAAAAAAAATTTTTTTAAAAACCACACACAACAGAGATTTGAGCCCATCTCACCCTCACCGCCCCAACAACAACAACAACAACAACAAAAAAAAAAACACAACAAGAAAAGAATTCTATTTTCCCCTATCCTTTGGTAAGAGAGGTTTTGGTTTCATTGCTCAGGTAACTGTCTTAAGCGACCTCTTCTCTTTGACAACATTGACATGTACTGAATAGAAGGATCAAACTGGAGAATTAGTGGATTAAAATTCCAGTTCTGATTTCCTGTCACACTAAAAAAGCACATGAGAATAGAACCAGGTAAGTCAGTTAGGACTTCTGGAGTGAGGACTGGCATTATGGGAACTAGGATTCTCAAAGTTGTAAAATGAGAGAATTGAGCCATGGTTCTGAGAAATAGAAGGTCATAGCAAGTAATAGGAATTAGAACTTGAAGGGAATCATACAGATCACCTCTACTGGCCCCCTAATTTTATAGATGAAAAAGTTGATGACCAGAGAAGTCAGGATCACATTGATATGTAGCAGAGCCAGAACCAAAAGCCATGTCAAAGAATAATAGATTTTAAGTTGAATGGGGATTTAGAAGTAGTTAGAGTGAATGCCCTAAATTTGAAGATGAATGAATGAATGATAAAGCATTCATTGAGCCCTTAACATAGTCCAGGGAACATGTTAAGTGTTAGAAATTCAAATATAAAAAGTGAGTCTCTGTCTACAAAGAGCTTGCATTGTAATAAGAGAAGACTGGAAAATGGGGAGAGAAAGTGTTTACACTCACCCTCACATAGTTTGGAAATGACCTAGAAGTGAATGTGGAGATTTGATTGCAGGCAAGATAGGGAGGAAGTTTACCTATTTGAATCTAAGGTGGTCCCAGAATCTAAAGTTCTACTGGGAGAAGTTTGAGGAGAAATAGTCAGAGTTCCTGTCCTGAGAGGTTTAGGGATTTGCTCTTGAATACTGAGCTAGGAGTTTTATGGTCATAAATTTAGAGCAAGAGGGGTCCTTGAAACTATCAACTCCAACTCCTTCATTTTACACAAGGAAATTGAAGTCCAGGGAATTTTAGGACTTTGTCCATGGTCACACCTGTTGAGTCAGAGACCCAGAAGTCAATAGTTTATGACATTTCAATAGAATGAGGTCTAGAAGGTAAAAACAGGTGAGAAAATACTAGTTATCAATGACAAAATATCTTGAATCCAGAAGGTCAGATAGAGAAATATTGAGGTTGACAAAAATTAAATTTATCCTGTATTTATTGAATGCTTAAAGAGTAAGAAAGGTATTATGTCTGGTGTTGTGAGTGATACTGCTCTCAATAACTCATTGGTGGTAGAGGTGGTGGTGGGATATGTTAAGAAAAATTTTAAAAATTGGCATTTATATGGCATGTTACATTTTTTAAAAGTTCTCTCAATTGAACTAAAGCACAATCCTGAGGTAAAGAACACTTTATTCCCTGCTTTATAGGTGAGGAAACTGAGACATAGTAAGGTCAAATGATTTGCCTACAGTTATATACCTGGTAAGTGTTAGAAGATTAGATAGATTTGGATGCAAATCTTCCTGTCTCAGTGTCCAGAATTCTATTTATCAAGTCATTGAGCCTTTGTAATCCAGGGGAAAAATAAAGAATATATTGAAAATCAGGAGATTGAGTAGTTTCTTTCACTTTTTGCATAACCTTGAACAAATGATTTCATGTCACTGATTTCAGGTTTCCTCATCTGTAAAATGAGAATACTGGAAAAGGAACTTTTAAAGTATCATCCAGCTTTAATGTTCTATAGGATTCAAACAACAATAACACTGCATGTGCAATAAGATGTTGAAATAAAATAAAAATTATGTGAATGGTAAAATTGACCCTATAAGGAGGTTTATCTAGCTAACTAAATAATTTTGTTGCCTGACCCAAGGTAAACCAGTCTCAGTTAGCAGTAGCCAAGAATTTGCTGGGATGATAGGGAAACATTTGAATCTTTATCTGAAGGTGAATGGCAAAAAGAATCAGCAACCTTTTATGGAAAGGGTAAAGAGAACTGCCACAGGTGGATCTGCCTAATATTGGAATGCTTTCCTGCCCATAAATTCTAAATTCTTTTAAAAAGAGAGGGAGAGAAAGTAAATTTTGTTGGGAGCTCCAGACACAGATAAAAAGGAGAGCTATTTTCTTAGTATCTGTATTTTTAAAAGGAACCAATCAGCCACCTACTGTCCTGGGTACAGGGACGTTCCTTGGATCAGATTCAGTAGCAGTCCTGAGACAGCAAGGGTAATCGTATTGATTCTGAAGGAATGTCTGGTTAATTTTTCACAAGGCGTAGATTCCTCAAAAATCAATAACTTTCTGCTGTATCTTTATTCTTCTGAATAAACTGTGTCTGTCTGAGAAACTTGATTCTTAAGCTCAATTGGATTCATAAAACATTCACAGACATACACAGTACAAAAGAAATGCAAGCTTTCCCCTGCAGCAGTAAGCATTTAACCCCAACAAGGGACAAAGACTTATTCCTTCTTGATATATTGCTGTCCTTGGACAGGCATTTGTACTGGATGGAATTTTTCTGCTGTGTGTACCTCGTTCTCTGAACACTAGTTCTAGTGTCAAAAATGCCAGAAATAGAGAGAAGGAAGTGCATATTTAGAGTATAGATCTTGGCCACACTTTGACTTTTATTCAGGGTTATGTAGTTGTTGGAAATCCTGGGACATTTATTTAGACTGGGTTTTCTTTTCATCCTCCCAAAACAGAGTTGTGTAACAACACATGGCCACAGAACAAAAAGAAAAAGAAAAACTTATTTGGAAATTGTACAAACAAGTCAATCATAGAAGATCATAGAGTTTTAGGTTGGAAGGGAATCTTAAAGTAAATCCAGTCCACCCACCCCATTATGGAAATGAAAAAATCTGAAGGTATTCGAAATTAGTAGTTTTATCTAATTGCTTATTTTGAAGTATAATGACTATGAATGCTGAAAGTCAATAAATCAACACGTTTATTAAGAGCGTAATATGAAAAGACATTATAAAAGATATCTTATAAACTCTGTCCTGGAAAGAAAAAATAGGAATAAGAGGAAAAGAAAAATAACCCTCATCTAGGGGGAAAAACACATAGTTTCTAGTCAAGAGGAATTTCATAGAAATTTATAAATGCTTCACATATTCTATTGCATAAAGGCATGTTGAATACAATTCTTTTATTCTTCCTGTACATTAATTTCGATTTCTGATGTAGAACACAAAAGAAACTTTGCCAACCTAATAATTGTTAGTCAGTTTAGTCCTATTAAGTGATTATTGAACTATTTGGTCGTGCTAAGCCTCAGGACAGCTGTAAACATCCAAGTAAACGTGCATTTACAATTTTTCAAAGTGTTTTTTTCTGAATCTCTTTGATTCTAACATCCATCAAATCATACCAAGCTCAAGAGCTAATCCAATGATTAGCTTAAAGCCCCTTGTCTTCCTTCAAAGCACAGTCCAGAACTTCTTACATAGGTCCTTCTTAATCTTCCCACTCCCAGTTGTTAGTGTGTGCTGTTTCCTGAAATTACTTTGTATAAATCTTACATGTACTCATCTGTATGCAAATCGCACATCCACCTCCTTAGAAGAATATAAGCTTCAAGGGGGTAATGTGAATGGAAGAGTTTCATTTTTGTCTTTGTATCTTCAACACCTTACATACTGCTTTTCATATAGCAGACACTTAATAAATGATTGTTCATTTGAATGATCTGGTGGCTCAAAAAATTGTACTGAAATTCTTCATGGAACTTTTCAATTTCAATGTTTCCATGTTTTTAAAACTGACTCTAGGAATACAATTACATTGGTCAATAACCTGATTGACAAAAAGGGTCATTATATCTATGCTTCCTCTATTTTCTCCAAAATCCTCTTCCATTTCTGACAATAAAAGGAGCAAGGAAAAGAGGATATGGGGAGTTACATAGAAGCAGATTGTGTCTTAATCTAAAATCTCCAATGAAGAATGAAAAATATATCTTCCTTTTACAAAATTTACTCTAAGGAATCCATTAATTTGTGATTCTTTTCCCAATGCCTAGTGACAGATAATGTAAGAAGGAAAAGGAAGGGAATGGAAAAAATAGGCAATTGCTGTTTCTCACAGCCTGCTTTAAACATACATGCATATTTACACATACACAAACAATATATAAATTCACAAAGTGAAATGGGCTACAGCTTCCCACTTCAGGAAAGGAGAGGGGTTATCTGTGGGGCAGATGTACATATATAAACACACATATGTTTGAACATATGTATATCTGTCTTTCTGTCTCTATGTCTCTCTCTCTCTTTGCCTCTGTCTTTATCTCCCTCTGTCTCTCTGTCTCTGTTTCTCTGTGTGTGTGTGCTTACATCTATATCTATATCTATAACTATATCTATATCTATATCTATATCTATATCCATAGAATTAAGAGACCAGAGTTCCATTCTAAACCAGGTTAAAGGTTCAAAAATTCCTTAAGAGGTTGATTTTAAGAAAAAAAAATTTTAAACCTTACCTTCCACCTTAGAATCAATACTAAGAACTGGTTTCAAGGCATAAGAGTGGTAAGTGGTAGGCAATTTGGGTGAGTGACTTGACCAGTATTATATAGCTCAGAACAATCTGAGGACAGATTTGAACCCAGGACTTTCTGTCTCCAGGACTGGGGTGCTATCCACTTAGCCACTTACCTATCCTGGTTTTAATAACTTTAAGAATTCTTAATGGTTCTATTTTTTTAATCAAGGAATAAGATCCCCAAGCTAATCTGAAACCCTTGATGTAGAACATAATTTCTAAAAGTGACCCATCTCCAAAACCTATCACAATTGATATTTTTGAGAGTACTTTAAAATTTTCAAAGCACTTTAATATCCTATTACTCTGATCCATTGCTCAGGGCCCCTGTCCTATGAAGGAGTCTGCTCTGTACTCAAAAAGAACAGGGTTTTTTTTGGAGAAGCGCTTGGCTTGCTGGCTTCAAAGTGGAAGATGATTCTTTCATTCTCTCTCTGGCTCATTTTGAATCCCACCTTGAAGTAAAATTCCAGAATATTCTTTTAAAACAAAGCTTAGGTGTGTCTTACATCTCCTAGTTTCCCAAACTACACATAAAACACTTTTTAAAAAAGGATAGTTTATACTACATACATATAAAGTATAACAAGATGTTTGTTTCTGGAGACAGGGAGAATTTTCAAGAATCAAAAGATTCATGAATGCATATTAAAAGTCACAGAAACATAAAACCACAATTCATAATCAATGCTTTTTGAAAAAGGTAAAAGTCTTTTGTGGGACAACCAAACTCATATTTTATATTCATCTCTAGACCATCTAAACCAAGTATGCAGCATAGTCAAAAAATCTTTAGACTTTGAATCAAGGAGATTTGAATTGACTCCTGCCACTGATATTTATTAATTTGTCAGCCTCAATTTCTTCATCTCTAAAACAGGAATAATAATAGCACCTACCTCATAGGGTTATGAGGATCAAATAAAATATTCAAAGTGCTTTGAAAAACTTAAGGAGATATATATATATATATATATATGTATAAAGATAGATAGATACATATGTACATGCATACATACAGGCAAGTATTCTGAGTAATCCAGAGGGTACAGATTTCTTGACCGTATAGTATTTATTTTTAGCTCCTTTCCTGTGAAATCCTTAGTGAAGTGGTGGTTTTCTCTTCTGAGAAGTGTGCTCTTAGAGATAACATCTCCAACTGGGCAATTATCACTTGGTTTTAGAACTCAGGAACTAATAGAATCATAATGTAGTAAGATAAACTAGGAACATCCATTAAAGAGGATCAATCAGCTTATACTCAGGGAAGGAAACAGCAAGACAGGAAAATAGCTATTGGGGATTCAGTCCTACCTGATCAAACATATCTTATCGTTACTGTGTACTTGTAGTTACTATTGTTCCCTTCTGGAGAGAAAAACAAAATCCTTTTTTAAATTTTATTTTTATTTTTTTTGGAAAAATTTTCCATGCTTACATGATTAATTTTTTTTATTCTGGGGATCCAAAGGAAAGAATTTATTCATACTAAGAGAGGAACCTGAGAAAAGGAATACTGACTATAATAATTCATTGGATTTCCTCAAGCCTCCATTTTTTTCCAGGGGTTTTTGATACATCATAATAATCCTTTGTGACTATAAGATAAGTTTGAGAAAAAAGGACCACCAAATGAATCCTGCTTGGCATGACTGTGCCAACTGAGACCGTGCCTAGACTGAAACTAATCATTATCTCACCAGGAGACGCTCCAGAGGTTACCAGATAAAATAACTGTTAGCCTTTCTCCTTGGGACCCCAAAGTCACTCCAAGAATTTGCTGTCATGTCCTCTCCCTCAAGTTTCTACATAATTTTTATTCTTTTTTCTTCCTTATCTTCATTAAAAAAATGTAGTTAGCTGATTCCTAGATTCAATGAACTCTTCTTCTCTGGGAGAGGAGTTCATATGCATACTGTTCTGCTGAGAAGAATACAGTAAAATACCTTTTGCTTCTCCCTCAGTTTCTTGTGCCTTCCTCTCAGTTCGGCTCTGATCAATGAGGTCAGACACCCACATAGTTAGTGGGTTGACAAGCCCCTATGCAACCTGGGGCAAGTCACTTAACCCAAATCTCCTAGCCCTTATTGCTCCTCTGCCTAGGAACCAATACACTATTGATTTTAAGAAGGGTTCAAAAAAAGAAGTAAGGAAGGAAGGTGAGATGGATAAAGTACAGGACTTGGAATCAGAAGACTAGCTGTATAACTCTGGGCAAGTCACTTAACCCTGTTTACCTCAGTTTCCTCATCTATAAAATGAATTGGAGAAGGAAATGGTTAGCCGCTCCAATATTTCTGTTAAGAAAACCTCAAAAAGGTCAGGAAGAGTCAGACATGACTGAAAATGACTAACCAAATTACGTTATCAGGGAACTGGGACCTGGAATGGTAAAGTGACTTGCTCATTGTACATAACTAATAAATGTCAAAGATGCAATTTGAACTGAGGTTATCCTTGCTTAAAATCCTGCAATCTGTCCATCATGCTTTGCTAACTTAGATCAGTTTATGGGGTTCACTGCAGATGAAAATACACTCTGTGCAATTCTGAACCTTTATCCCTAAGCATTTAAGCAGACTTCAAGGCAAATAACATAGGATCTAGAGGATTCAACAAGGTTATTGATAGCTTTTGAAAGCCATTCCCCCAATCCAACTGGACCTGGAATAAAGTATCCCAGAAAATCCTCACTATTGTCTAAGTCTCAGAGGCAATAAAACAGTAGCTTCTCCTATTAAGTTCCTATTATTTGCCATTAATTTCACGTTTATGGGTTCTATATATCCTGGTCTCACTATTTTTCTAGAATATTTAAATTAGTTTTAAATTAAGTTGTAGTACAAAAAGCATTGGAAAGGGGTCAAGAAATCTGAATTCAATCTACTCATACTTAAGATATTTATTAGCTGTTCAACTTAGAGAAAGTTTCTTGACATTTCTGCCTCAGTTTCTTCATCTATAAAAGAGAGAAGACTACTGCCAATAATCTGTCTTGTAAGGTTTTTATGAGAATTGAATTAGATCAAATAAATAGGAGAATACTTTGAAAGGTTTAAACTATTATTCAAATGTTAAGTATTATATGACAATGCTAGAAGATTATATTTATGATTCCCAGAGGCCTCTCCCTTTTCTTATTAGCTATGGTCTCCTTACCTGAAAAGAAAAAAAAAATCAGTACTCTCATGCTATTGCATTTCAAACATCAAATCTATCTTAAACCAAAATTGTCTATTTTCACTGAACAGGGAGAGAAAACATAGTTCCTAATGCATGTTATGATAAAAAAAATGCTGAAAGCAATAGAATAATTTCTATATATGTACATCTACGTATAATTAATTTTGAAAACGGGTGGTTAAATTTTTTGTGTATTTCTTTTAAAAACACATGCATAATTTTGTTACTTTGGAAAATAGGTCATTTTGACAACGCTTTTCATCTTTAAAGGAACTTTAAAAGTTTAGAGCATTTATTAAAAATTTAGTTTGTAACATGATAAAATATACATCAATCTTCTGTATTGTATCTTGTTTCCATCTGAATTTTATTTCTTTAACAGTAGTTTAGCAATGAAGGTTAAAATGATATTAAAGGGGTCCAAAATGCTTTCAGAAGAGTCCAAGTCTGATTTGCAGGGTTTATAAGTCCAAAGCTAATTTTTCTGTCAGCTTTGAAAACTGGAACAGGGATCTGACAATCAATCTGTGCTCCGTTAGGCTCTCAAATCATCATAAGGAATATAAATTCTGCAATCAGAATTTAGATGAGTTTTGCTGATAATATCCCAGGCAGAAAAGACCCTGGCTCATTCTCTTTTGACTTTAGTGACCCATTGTGAATGAATAATATCCTGATTTTTTTCTGAATGCATTAAGCTATGGAATGGAAAGGTGACAAGGATAGTTTTGTGACACTTTTCTCCATTACTGTTAACACCTCCATGATCCTTTGCCTTTTTTGAGGACTTAGTTAACAATTATAAAGACTGTCAAATCTTTCTCTGCTTTCAGCCCCATTTTATAGTTCAATTCAAGAAGCAAGTTTAAGTGCCATATACTTGCAAGGCACAGTGCAAACTATTAATGATGCAAAGAAAAATAAATAAACATTTTCTCCCGTAAAGGACCTTTTCTTTTAAAGATAAGAGTTAAACATATTTTTGAGAAATTCATCAATAACAAATATATTTATAGAGACATAAGAGGAACTACAGTTTTCTCTGTTTTCTTCAAAACTTAGATGAAGTCATTAGTCTTCTATATTAAAGCCTTTGTCAATCCCAAAAACCTTTGCAGTTTCGTTCCCCCAAATTTGTAATTATTTATGTATGTGTACATGTTGTTTCCTTTTATGCAGAATGATGTCCTTTAAAAGTAGGTATTGTTTTCATTTGTATCTTTTTATTATCAGCCCTAACATAATTCTTGACTTATAATAGATGATTTAACAAATGTCTGTTGACCAGTCAATATTTGTGGGACATTCCAAATCTTTAAGGTTGTTTTAATTAGATTTCATGAGCTTCCTTCCTCCTGTTCCTTAGATTCTTAGGAGTAGCATATTGGTCTATGGATCAGAGCACGTATGGTAGAGATTTTATTTTCACAAATCATGAAATCATTCCCCCATTTCCTCAATGAAAGCTTTTCCACTGAAATTTCCCACATGGTTTCTGTCACTTTGCTGTTTAAACACAGCTTGAGGTGAGATAAAACGGGGATAGATTATTGAGCCTAAGGAGATTTTAAAAATTGAGTACTACTTTTTCGTTATTGAAAGGGTTTTTATCTTCTCAGGAACACATGCTTTAATGAGCACATTAAGGTAAAAATTATTTAAGTTTTATGTTTGCTAAGATTTTCTCAGCTTTGGAGGTTACGAATCCCCTGTCAGGTAGTGATAATACAGATTAAGCCACAGCATGTGATTTCTTAAAATTATCTCTAATTATAAGAAAAACTATCCTTATTGGCTTTTCATTAGATTAGCTACCTAGTGTCACTGTTGGGGCAGAGGTGGTAATAGATCTTGGATAGAGGATGAGGAACTAAATGTAGGCAAGGCAATGATATAGAAAGAAGCATTCAATAGGACAAGGATAGATAGTGGAACTCAGATGAAGTCAGAGATTCAGCAGTAGAGCAGACTAACAGGCAGCAGAGTTTAGGGAAGTTATGAAAAACTATAGTAAAAAGGGCCTCCGACAAAAGGTAAGCCAAAAGTGAGGCCAAAAAATCTGAAGGTTAGGAATCTGTAAGAGTTAAAAGAACAGGGAGTCATCAAATAAAACAACAAAACAGAGAGCCTTGATCACTGAATAAATAACTTGTTCTCTTTTCCTTGTTTTTCTCTAGTTCCAGAGAGACAAGGAGCCAATCCCCAGAAACTGGCAGAAATGGGCAAATGATAATAGTTGACCCCCAGTTGAGTCTGGAAGGAAGTTCTTAAACAGGGAATCAACATTCACTCCCTCAGAGTCAGTCTTACACCAGTAGATACAGTGATGGACACAACTAGATGAATTCTTTGTTCTGAGGGCAGTTCTCAGTTCAACTTGAGCTGATCTACAGATGGCAAACAAGTTTGCCCAACTCTACCTGCCAAAGCGAAATCCTGTTTAAAGGCTGAAAAAAACTGTGTTTGTTCAAAACACTGGGAATTTTTAAAGTTACCCCATACCTTACATTGCTGAACCAAGAGTGTATTTTTGAAAAGGAAAGCAGAAAAGATAGGAGACAATTTAAAGAATAATAGAAATACCTCATGGCAAACAGAGAAATGCAATGATAAGGGAGCACTGAAAATTCAACCATAAACTTGGAAGACATTGAAAAGATTTATTTTTTTCTCCTGTGTGCATGTAACTCTTTTGATGGATGTACTATCATAATCAAAGACTTTTTCAGAAACTTAAAAAAATTACATCTAAAAACTAAAAAAAAAAAAAGAAATCCAGAGGGAATCACATCCTTGAGTCACTAGCTTTGGTGTCTTCCAATAATGTTTGAGTTGTCAACACTGAAGGTCCACAATTCTCAGGGAGCCAAAGTGATAAGCTAAGAGATTCGTGAAGGTGTCAGGAAGGTGACAATTTTTGCGGTCATGGGCTTGACAAATTGTCAGCAATGTCCCTATAAGCACTTTGTCTGATTTACTAGCTATAAAGGTGGCAGCACCTTGAGTCCCTCTGAAAACTGGGCAAGGGGGATCTTAGTGACAGGAAAGGGTAGTATCTGACAGTTTCCTCAGTCAGATCATAAAGAAGTCAGAAAGATCGAAATAGCAATGTCATAAAGACCTGGAAATAACCTTAAAGAAAGATGGACAAATTGATCCTTGATATGCTAAAACACAGGAATAAGTGATCCCAATTTGTCTAGTATGTAGGGAGAAAAAAAATTCATATTTGTATAAAGTCTAGGAAAGAAAGCATCTACTATTGAGCCATTTTTTATATGAAAACAAGGTTTGCAAGAAGGAGGTTAGAAAAAGAAAAATTCAAAGCAAATTAATTTTTAAATATTTATTAAGACTCTTATTATGTGCAAGGAAATTATTAGGTTAATATAGAAAGGAGAAAATAGTATTTTCTTATTTTTCCTCTCCAGTTGTTAGCTACCTCCCTTCCAAAAGTACTTCAGATTCATTTTGTATGTTCTGTATTCAGTTCATATTCATATTTTTTACATACTACTTCCTCAATTAGAAAGTATACTACTGGAGGGTAAGGACTATCACATTTTTCTCTTTGTCACATTAGTACTTAGCAGAGTGATTTACATATAGTAGGTTTTTTTTATTATTATTTTAAACCCTTAACTTCTGTGTATTGACTTATAGGTGGAAGATTGGTAAGGGTAGGCAATGGGGGTCAAGTGACTTGCCCAGGGTCACACAGCTGCGAAGTGTCTGAGGCCAGATTTGAACCTAGGACTTCCCGTCTCTAGGCCTGGCTCTCAATCCACTGAGTACCCAGCTGCCCCTCATATAGTAGGTTTTTAATAAATGTTTCCAGATGAATGGAAAAGCAAACATTGAGGACAAAGCAAACAATAAAAGCTCATCTTGATGTCATAGAACAATTATTTACTATAAAACATATGTTGCCCTGTACTAAGACAATGATAGCACATCCAATTCTGCTTTCAATGAGTTTAAAATCTAAAAGCGGGGATGAGACCAAAAAAAAGTTAATTATATTTTTATAAAACCATAATAATGCTTTGTCAAAGCTGAGATGAAATCATATTGTTTCCAGGGTCCACATCCCAACATCCAGGTAATCAATACTTTCCTCCCCCTAATGCTTTCTAATTCCTCTTAGGAATTGAGCCATTGGCTGTTTGTTGTCCCTCCTTGCTGACAAAACCAAACGATAATTCTGGGAGCTATGATTTTTCTCAGGGTGAATTGAACCAATTTTTTTTCTAGTAAAATATCCTTTTTTTTCTCTCAACTTTATCACATATCAGGCAAACACGTTCAAATATATTTTTTAAAATTAGTTACTACTTTAAAAATTATCTAACATATTAATTGTAAAGTGCATTTCAATATTACAGATATTTGTGCATTTTTATACTATCCTTGAATAGCATCATAATTTTGGAAGGACTTGAGTAATATTGGCAAAATAAATTTTATTGAACTAAGAGAAAATTTTGAAATGAAAACCAGCTAGGTTAAAACAAAGGTCCTTGTTTAATAGCAACATTAACTTGAAAAAAGCTGTAGTAAAATGATAGAATCTTGGAGTCAAAGTCATGAAAGTAAAATATATCTGACGCATGGGCAATTCATATTACCTTTGAATGTTCCACTTAACTCTCTAAATTGAAATATATAGAAGGCTTACTGATATGCTTCATTGGATAGAATTTCTATATGAAATCACATGTCCAGGCAAACAAAACAAAACAAAATTAGAAATTATTGGAATTATTAATATGAATCAGTAGCCAGACCAATTTATTAATGTAACTATTCATTGGACTGGAATACTTTTTTAGAATTAAGAGGATAGATAGAAACAGTTTGAATGGGTAATGATTATGTGAGTACACCAAAGGAATTTTACTTACTCTGTGTTTATCCTTTTCTCACAGAGCTATAAGTGGCATTTTTAGAGGTACCTAGGATCTAGTTCTCTTACACTGGTATATTTATGAACGACACCAAAATTCTTTCTTTCTTTTTTTAAAATGAAAAAAAATTGAGTTACCATTTATATTTATTTTTGTATATGACATAATCTAATATATAGTATAATAATGATACATTTTATTTGTTATAATATGCAATAAATTATATTAAATATGCTAATCCAACAGAAACAAATGATCACATTACCTGTGCCTAAAAATCTGTCTCATTTTTCCTACTTCTCCACACTCCTCAAGAAGGCCAGTAATATGATATAAGTTGGATATATATTATCATATAATGCATGTTTTCCTGCTCATCGTCTTGTGAAACAAGACACATCTTGCTTACACTAAAAAAAATTCATGGAATAAATAAAGTGGGAAAAGGACATGTTTCAATCTGCATTCAACCTGTCTATTCCTTAATAGATAATACCATAGACTCCCAAATTAAACCAAGACCAGGACTGGAAGATTAAAAAAAAAGGAGGAAAATATGCTCTGTATATCCTTTTTTGTATAAGTGATTGTCTTATCTGTGCCTTGTTAAATCAGACATAAGTGTGACTGTGTTCTTTGAGATCCAGAATTTGACTTGTATAGTTCTGTTTACTTTGGTGTTATCTTGGCAAACTCTCCTATTTGATGTTTATCTACAGCAGGTATGGATTCCAGTAAAAAGATTCCCAAGGGCATTAAAAATGGAAGATATAGAGTGGCAGCTGGGTAGCTCAGTGGAGTGAGAGTCAGGCCTAGAGACAGGAGGTCCTAGGTTCAAATCCGGCCTCAGCCACTTCCCAGCTGTGTGACCCTGGGCAAGTCACTTGACCCCCATTGCCCACCCTTACCAATCTTCCACCTATGAGACAATACACCAAAGTACAAGGGTTTAAAAAAAAAAGGAAGATATATACAAATGTGCCTACATCTATGTATACACATTTTATATATATATATATATATATACATATATATATATATATACATAGATGTATATATGCATAACACAAATACATATATACACGGACATACATAAACATTTATGTACACCTACACACTGTTGGAAGTATCCTTGGGAATCTTTGTGTGTGTGTGTATACATGTGTGTACACATAGAGACATATAACTATATATATAACATGCCTGTGTTTATATGTGGAAACACGTGTATTAAGCATAAATATAAATATTAACACATACATGTGTGTATGTTTGTATCAGCTATGCACTATTTGCATATATGTGTATTTGTGATGCATTTATATAAGTGTATATATAGATATAAATAACTATTTTATACTAGATTATCAAATAATTTGATACATTAATGGTTGGAGAGAAGAATGGATAAATGGATACATAGAGAGAGAGAGAGAGATTTGTGTATGTATTCATGCATGTGTGTGCATTACCTATTAATTTCTATGTGCTATATAAAGTAGCCTGTATCTTTACACACACACACACACACACACACACACACACACACACACACACTCACTCACTCACACACTGCACCAGCAGCATCAGTACTATTAAGCATTTATAGTATATTTTATGGTGTACTGACATAGCTGTAGTATACTTGTTTGTCTAAATTTTACATTTCTAATTTAGATTCATATTGATGAACCCCAGAACAACTTTCACTTTTGAAGGGCAGGAAACAAATCAACTAAAATAAGTAGGGGCAAATTAAGGGGAAGAAAAGGTACCCCAAACAACTCATTTTTAAAATACAGTGACCAAAGGCAAGGTGGGGCAGTGAGATGGCACAGTAAAGTACAAAGTTTAGAGTGAGGAAGTCTCATCTTCCAGAGTAAAAATCTTACCTCAGATACCTGCTAGTTGTTTGACCATGGACAAGTCATTTAACCCTTTTTACTTCAATCTCTTCATCTATAAAATGGGCTGGAGGATGAAATGATAAGATTCCAAGATCTTTGCCAAAAAAATCCAAATGGGGACAAAAAGTATTGGACACAACTGAGATGATTGAACAACAACAAACCAAAGCCAGGGTTCATCATGGGTGTGCTTACTTTGTCCCAATTAGGTCCTTTAGATGAATTATATCAAAATGAGGATCATGTTGTCCAATATTTAATCTTAGCTCATTCTGAGCAGTGGCTGGAGTTTTATTTGGAGATTTGACTGAAGGAAGCTGTAGGAATTTTGAAATTACCAACATAGCTTTTCTTGACTTTTATTTTTCTTGGATTGCCTCTAGAAGGGCTGAAATACTTATTAGATAGCTTTAGGAAATACAAATAGAAGACAGAAAAAAAAGTTGCTGATGGTTGTTATTTTTCAACTTAGTCCCAAGAGAAATGCCACTTAACATGTGTTAACTTTAAATCTTTGTAGAGTTCCAATCCTTCAAAACCTCACTTTCAGGAAAAATCGAAAATGCCATAAATATGTAAAGTAAAATTCCATAATGGCTAAATCAATTTAAACAAGGAACAAGAATGTTTAGGAGGAAAAGCAGAATGGGAGGATTCATAATTACTCTGCTGTAATTGAATTACCAGTGACACTCATTAAGCATTCCATTCATCATAACAAACTTCTATAGCTTAAAAGATATTTCTTTTTTTTTTTTTTGATTTATGGGTAACTCTTTTTTCCCTAGTTCTGTTCATTGACTTTGTACTTCACAATGTCATAAAATGTTAGCCAGAACATTCTAATCTTCCATCTGTAGGGCTCTAATTGATTGCACAAGCCACCATGATGCACAAATAAAATTCTATTCAGTGAATTTATTCTTCATGAAATATGCTCTCAGATGAAATCTATAGTTAAATGCTGCATGATTCCTCAGTTGTTGCTGCTGCTTTTCTATTTGGATTTGCAGAATAAAATAACTATATTTAATAATAAAAATTCTTATTTCCATTTTGGTACAGATTTTTATTTTAAGGCATGATGGAAAATTAACTGTAGATGACTTCTACACAATGGGGACCAATTTACAGTGTTCTATGTGATAGGAAACGGCAGCTATTTAAGAGTGCAGATTGTGTGAGACAATGTTTAGGTAAGGTGGAAAAGATTATAATCGAAGGGAATGAGATCATTGAGTCGTATAGTTAATTAACTATAACAGATTATAGCCTATAATATATATTTTTAAGTAACTTCAGATCTTTAAGGGTTATAAAATATGCAGACCTTTTCACCCCAGAGAGTTAAGCACACACAAAGTATACACTTTCAAGATAAGGTTAGTAACCTCTCAAACATTAAGTGAGATCTTCATTCAAGTGAAGATATTTTAAATCCTCCCGATACCTAACAAACTCTGGATGTATTTAAATGAATGAATTAAAAAGTTTGTATCAAGCATTTATTAGATGTAATATATTGAAATAAGCATTGAGGATACAAGTAATAAAGGAAGACAGTCCCTTTTCTCAAGGAGCTCATCTTTTAATGGAGGAGATAGTATATATACCAGGCCATTCAAAGGTTCACGATGTCCTTAAGATGTAGTGTCAAGCTAATTGGTAATGTAACTTTTTTCAGTGGTATTCCTATGGAAATAGTTGCATCCATTTCTGATTTCAAACTAGTTAACACTTCCAAGGATTTTGGTAGTGAATGCCTAATTTTCTGGACCCTTAGTGGCTATGCAGGTGAGATGGAGAAGGCCATAAAACCTTCAGCAGAAATTCCCAGACAGCAACTCTGAAAGATTTATTCCTTGGATGATGACTGAAGGGGAGGGGCTGGAAGAATGCCTAGTGGTATGGAGGAACCTACTATTCCTCACACTCTTTGGCTTAAAGTCCTTTGATGTCTTCACCTGGGACTGAGAAGAAATGGTGAGAAGCAGGGATTTGATTTATCTTACACCTATCAACTCCCATCTTTCCCTCAGTATGTACTGCTGATTCACCTTGGCTGAAGTGTTTACCTATGATGAGCTATTATTTGTTGACATCTTGTGGGAATTTCAAACATGCAAACACACATACATACACAAATGCCTATTTGTCTATTTATCTATCTGTCTATCTATCCATCTCTCTCTCTCTCTCTCTATCTATCTATCTATCAATCACATAAGTGATTCCTACAACCAATAGTACTCCTGAATCTATTTTTATAGATTTGGATTTATTTTAATGTTTATATATGTGTGTGTATATATAATTATATATGCACACTTATATGCATACATAGAGACATATATCTAAGCATAGTGATATGTCTCTATATCCACAAACATATGACTAAATCAATTCAATATTCATACATGTTTACATGTGTATACATAACTATATTAAATAATGATGATTATTTATGAATTCATATATAAAACAATTATATATAACAAAAAAAAGAAGGAAGGAGGGAAGGAAGGAAAAAGAGGAAAATAAAGAAATAAGTAAAGGAGGAGGAAGGGAAGGAAGAGGTACAGACAAAGGAGGATGAAGAAGAAAGATGAACAATTATATAGCAACTTAAGAATTGCAAAATTCATTACTTCTGTTATTTTATCCTCATAACAACTTTATTAGGTGAATGATATTAATATCCCTATTTTAAAGATGAAGAAATAGAGGCTGAGAAAGTGATTTGCCTAGTTTCACATTCATAGTGTTTTAACTCATATTTGAACTCAAATCTTCCTGATTACAAGTACAAGACTCAATCCATTGCACCACTTGTCTTTCTGCCTGAGGCTAAATGATCCACCAGCATGGTACAACAGGAAATCTTTTTTCAAATGCTACTTCGGCTACTTGCTCTTTGTCTGTCCTTGGCCAGTCTTTTTATCCTTTTTAACCCATTACCTTATATTTAAAATTAAAAGATTTGGATGACAGGACTTCTGAGGTCTATTCCAGTCTTTTTCTCTGCTACTTCTTTGTCTTTTTGCCATCCTGAATTAATTGACATCAAAGTTTGGATCCTGAGTGTTCTACCATTGCACTCTAGTAGATGACAGCTGTGGCTAGGGAACTCCATACTCTACAGATTGCCATTCTTCACCCTCATCTACTGTTCAGGCTCACTTCCTGACTTCTTAGCTAATCCCTGCTCCTGTTTCCTATTCTTGTTATTCCAACTCCAACAGCTACCTGGGGAAAGTTACCTCTTTTTTATCTTAGACTATCAGGTCATTCACCTTAGCAACACATCTTCAGCTCTCCCCTTAAACCCTGTGATCTCTATTCCAATATCCATTGACAAAGGATAGGACTTCCCTTTTATCCCTCCCTATAGAAGGCCACCAGCCAATAATCTAGCAAAGCTAAGACAAATAAATGCCTTTAATCTCTTCCCTGCCCTACTTACCAGATCCACAGTTAGTACTTCCAACTGAGCCTCTGTAAAAATGCAGATAAACATGCCTGCCCTTTATCCTTTGTCCTTTGAACTTTTCTCATGGCCACAGTAACTGCCACTCTGCCATGCATGTTATCTTGGAACATTATAAAACCTCAAGAAATATATCAAGGGCAATGCAAAACTTGTGACTTCTGGTCTAATTTCTATTGTCATAGTCAAGACTGTACTTATAAAAGTGTGTGTGTGTGTGTGTGTGTGTGTGTGTGTTTATGTGTATGGAAAGACCTTACTAATAAAATAGTATATATATATATATATGTATGTATGTATGTATACATATGTGTGTGGTGTGTGTGTGTGTGTGTATAAATTGGGGAGTTGAGTGATCTTAAAAGAAGAATGGAAAGGGAGGAAAAGAGGAATACCCTGGAGAGTGATCAAGAAAGGAAAAAAAAAGCTTGAAAAAGGATCATATTCTACTTAGGTGATCTTGGTTTTGGCACTTAATACAGTTGTGGATCATGGACAAATGACCTAATATCTATCTTCCTCAATTTTCTCTTCCACAAATTGGAATAAATATTTTTCTACCATCATTTCACAGGTATGTAGTGAAGAAATCAATCAACCAAAAAGCATTTATTGCTTGCGAAATGTCATACACTATATTTAAGACTAAGAGATAAAAAGAAAGACAAAATTTAAAAAAAAAGGTTATGACTCCCAAAAAACTCACATTTTCTTTAGTTTTTAATTTTTTTAGAATTGTGAGACACCATAAGGGATAGTGGCTGGATGGAGGCATCTGCTACATCAAAATAAGAATTTGCTTTCCTGAAAGATAAACCATAGGCATCTTATAAGCCATTTTACCATTTAGCAAAATTCAGTGTATTCATGGGTTTATAACAGAAGGTATAGGAGGAAGAACACCAGCCTAAGACTTAGATAATTAACTAGGTGTCTTACCTTGGACAAGCCTCTTCATTGCCAAAGAACTTATTTTAATAGAGTATATAAGCTTTGAGATGTGGATTTGTAGAGAGAGAGTGTTCTGTGTCTCATATGCTAGAGACTAATGTGACAGCATCTCTGCATTATAGACTGAAGGTAGGAAAGTAGAGAAAAAGGGGAAAATAGAAAAAAAAGATAGGTTGTAAAGAGCTCTAAATGCCTAAAAGAACTTTATATTTGATTCTGTGGCAATAGCAAATGATATTTACTAGATAGGGAAAATTGCATCATTTCTATGAAAATCACTTTGACACCTGGAAAGGACTCTGAAAAATTATAAAATTGTTTTATTAGAGTCAGCATGGCATGATGAGTGAAAATCCAGCCATGTATCCTGGAAGACAATAGGAAAAACCCTAAAACATTGTGTTTGGAGTCACAGGTCTTTATTTGGAATTCAGCTCCATATTGCTTATATGATACAGTGGATAGAGCACCAGATCTAAAATCAGGAAGACTTCAGACACTGACTCAGTGTCACTGTTTAGCTCTGGGTAAGTTACCTTATATCTCTGTGTTTCAGTCTCCTCATCTCTAAAGTGGAAATAATAATAGCATGTACCCCTCAAGTATAAGAGTGAGAGAATATTTGAAATGTACTTAGCACAATATCTGGCACATAGCAGGAGCAAAAGAGATGCTAATACCTTTTACTTTTCTTCTTCCCTTCCCCCTCCCACTTGGGTCCTTTGATTTCTTAAACAACAGGCTGCAAGATTTTAAAATTCTATATATTGGATAGCTAGCAATTTCACTGATCACTTGGCAAATTTGCACAAGCCACAGTGACTTACTACATTTCTATTGTATTTCCTTGCTCTTCCTATGGTGTTTAATTGGTAGTATATGATGATTTAAGTGTGTTTATTTTATATCCTTCTACTTCACTGAAATTATTGCTTCAATTAATTTTAGTTGTATAGAGTTCTTTAAGAAGACTATTATATCATCTTCAAAAAACAGTATTATTTCCTCTACATATGCATTTGTTTCGTAAATTCTTTTGTTTGTCTTAAAGCAAAAGTTTGTTTTCCTGTCACTATTTCAAATAATAGTGGCAAAAATGAATATCCTTACTTTGTCCCTGATCTTATTGGAAAATCCTTTAGAATTCCTCTGTTGCATATAAGGTTGAGCTTGAATTTAGACACTATTTAAACAGTTGAGGAAAAAATCCATTTATCTATAGGTTTTTATTTATTTTGATGGACTAGATATTAAAGAAAACTTTTCAACATTTAACAAAAAAATAAGTTGATTTTAAGACTGCATGCCCTTTGGTCCATCTATACCACTACTGGTTTGTACCCCAAAGAGATAAAAAAAAACTGTTTGCACAAAAGTATTTATAGCTGTGCTTTTTCTGTTGGCAAAAAAAAAAAAAAGAAAAAAAAAAGAAATGAGTGGCTGAACAACTTGTGGTATATGATGGGGATGAAATACTATTGTGCTATCAGGAATGATGAATTGCTTGATTTCTATAAGAACTAGAAAGATCTTCATGAACTGATGCAGAGTGAAATGAGCAGAA
This sequence comes from Gracilinanus agilis, assembly GCF_016433145.1. Lineage (NCBI taxonomy): Eukaryota > Metazoa > Chordata > Mammalia > Didelphimorphia > Didelphidae > Gracilinanus > Gracilinanus agilis. Next base: position 497,608,265 of record NC_058131.1, on the reverse strand, counting down.
CCAAGAGAACATTGTACACAGAAAGTAAAACATTGTGGAATGATCAAATGCAATAAACTCTTCTACTAATAGCAATGCAATGACCAAGAATAATCCCATGTAATTTACAAAAAAGAATGCTACCCAATCTAGAGAAAGACTAATCACAGTAGAAACGCAAAAGAAAAACATATGCTTGATCACTCAGTTATATGTATATATGATTTAGGATTGTGGTTTTTAAATGATTATTATAAATATGAATAATATGGAAATAGGTTTTGAATAATAAGTATAAACCAGTGGAATTGCTTGTCAGCTCCAGGAAGGGAGAGGGAAAAGGGGAGTGAAGAGGGAAGGAAAAGAACATGAATCATTTAATCATGGAAAAATATTCTAAATTTTTTTAAATACAAATTTTAAAAAATAAAAAATAAAATTAAGTAAATTGATTGTAACTGTCAGTTGTCTTTCCTTCAATATTTATCTATTTTATTTTTCTCAATTATATGCAAACAATTTTTACACTTGTTTTTAAATTTTTTGAGTTCCAAATTCTCTTTCTTTTATTCTACTTGAAAGGACCAGAAATTTGATAAAAATTATACATGTGAAGTTATGCAAACACATTTCCATATCAGCCATGTTTCTTTTTTATTTATATTTTTAGATAATTTTCCCATGGTTACATGATTCATGTGCTTACTCTCCCCTCCATCCTCCACCACCCCTCACCTTCTAGCCAATGAGCATTTCCACTGGTTTTTACATGTTTTTACATCGATCAAGACCTATTTCCATGTTATTGATAATTGCAATGGGGTGGTCATTTAGAGCCTACATCCCAAATCATATCTGCATCAACCCAGGTGTTCAAAACAGTTGTTTTTCTTCTGTGTTTCTACTGCCATAGTTCTTCCTCTGAATGTGGTTAGTATTCTTTTTCATAAGTCCCTCAGAATTGTCTCAGATCTTTGCATTGTTGCTAGAACAGAAGTCCATTATATTCTATTGTACCACAGTGTATCAGTCTCTGTGTACAATGTTCTCCTGCTTCTGCTCCTTTCACTCTGCATCAATTCCTGGAGGTCTTTCCAGTTTACATGGAATTCCTCTAGTTCTTTATTCCTTTGAGCACAATAATATTCAATCACCAACAGATACCACAATTTATTCAGCCATTCCCCAATCGAAGGACATTCTCTCATTTTCCAAATTTTTGTCACCACAAAGAGCGTTTGTACATGTCTTTTTCCTTATTATCTCTTTGGGGTATCCTATTCTCTTTTTTTAAGATATTGTCTTCTTATGTAATTTTTTGTGCTTCTTTTATCAAGCTGTTGAATTTATTTTTTTTTGCATCACTCATTTCTTTTCACAATTTTTCTTCTTTCCCTATTACTGGAATTTTAAAATCCTTTTTGAGCTCTTTAAGGAATTCCAGTTGGGTTTATGTCCAATTTATATTTTGAAGCTTTGCTTATAGTTTTTTTGACATTATTGTTTTCATCTGAGTTTGTGTCTTTATCTTCCCTGTGACCACAATAATCTTTCTTTTGTTGATGAAATTATTTAGTGATGAAAATTCTCCCTATGATTGCTCTGATTATTTCACAAAATTGAAAGTGTTGATTCATTGCCATCAATGTTCTTTAATTAAGTTGCCTATTATTTATATAATTTTTTCTTTGGCTCATCTATTCTGTATAATTAATTAATTCAAATTAACTTATCTCTTTTGGATAGGGGTAGAAAAACATAAAACCTCTTCCCTTATTTGGTACACCCCTCCCCCTCCATCTCAAGTTTGATCTAAGCTTTCAGGTCTTCTAGTCCCTTGTTTGCATTGTTACCTTACTTACTCCCTTATAACATCTTCCCTGATAACTAGCGTTTTCTGAATAAATCAAATAAGGTAGATCCTACTGCTCTCCAAACCATGAGCTATAGATTTAATTAGCTAGTCTGGTAGAGCTTAGGAAATAAATAAAGAGGAATGCTAGAGAATGAAGTTACAAGTTCTCTCTTTCCTATTTTCTTCTCAAAATATTCATCCTTCACAGAGATATGGGTCCCTGTCAAAATGTATACTAATGTATACTAAATATATATGTATATATAATTTATACTGTATACTGTATACATCTTTGTTGATAGCATAACACATACAGCCTCAAATAACTCCTTTTCTTCTACTAACTATGTGACCATAGACAAATTAAATAGCATTCCTGAGCCTCAATTTTGTCAACTGTAAAATCAAGGGACTGAATTAATTGGCCTCTGGGCTCTTTTCCATCTTTGTAGAGATACTTTTTTTTCAGGAAAAGTGTTTTACAGAAATTGTCAATATGCACAATTAACTTCATGCTTTCATATTTTTAAAAATGAAAACAGTATACTTTTTAAATGCAAGAAAAGTTGGTTTTCTAGGAGAGTTCATATCTTTAGATTCTTATACTGGTCTTTAAGGTTTCTGTTCAATCTTACTTTCTTGAATTTGGTTTATCTTTCTATGGAAGACTATTGCTTGAATGAATTCTTTTCCCTGATGATAAATGGGGGGTCAAATTATTTCTCAAGGTAAATTTTTTGAAAAGAATGTGTCCTTTTAAATTTCTGAGCGCTATTTCCACTGATCGATTTTACCTTTTTTCAGGTAAAATAGCACTGCTCACTGTTAAAATATTTCATATACTCACAAGTATCTGTCAATAAAAATATGATTCCTTAGTGAATATTTTTAAATCATCTATATATGTTCTGGATACTTCTTTTGCTCATTTTATATTATTTGTACATAAATTTCCATGTATGTGAAATATGTATATATATTATGTATATGACAGTGATATGTGATCTGTAAGATGGTTTTAAATATGTATATATTTATATGATTCAGCAAATAATATTCTTAGTAAACCAAAAGCCCTATGCAGAGAAATCACATATGTAATAAAACATTCTTAAATAATTTAAATGGAAATGAAAAAGTAGTAATGAGTTTACACCTTTGTTCTAATAAGAGGAAATATAATGTAGAACAAAGAACACTGGGATTAAATTTGGAAGATCTGAGTTTAAGTTTAAAATTTTGGTATTGTGTGACTATGACAAGACTATTGATGACTATGTCTTCTACTTTGTCTTCAGCTTCTGTTTCTTTGTTTCCTCCTTGGTAGACTCCCATGAAGGTATATTTACTTTTCTAGATAATTTAGAATGTAGAGATGAATTCCTTCAGTCCTTTCATTCCCATAGACATATTATTTGATATTGACAGAGATATAATTATAGAATTGCCATGTTATGCAATCTGAAAAATTCTCTTGATCTACATTTCCACAAAGTGACCTTCTCAGTTTTTTGTCTTTTGTTTGATGGATTTCTCATCTAAGACTTGTAGCTAACTGCACTTTTGGCACTTCCTGTTTTTGTTCTGAGGGAAGTTATTTGTAATTAATGTTCTCTCCCTCTCTCTCCCTCTCCCCCAAACAACAGCCAATATAATGTAGCTTAAATATGTGCTATTATGCAATACATAGTTCCATTTTCATTATGTCATGAAAGAAAATACATATCTTTATTCTAGAAAAAACTCATGAAAGAAATTAAATGAAAAATAGAATGTTTCAATCTGCCTTTGAGTTCCATCAGTTCTTTCTATGGTAATAGGTAGCCTTTTCCATCATGAGTTCCTTGTATTGTCTTGGATCCTTGCATTGCTGATAAAAATTAGGTCATTCACAGCTATCATCATACTTTATTGTTGTTACCATGTACAGTTTTCTTCTGGTTTTGTTCATTTCACTTTGCATCATATCATATATCTTTCCAAGTTCTTTTGTGATTATTTTGTTTGTCATCTTAAGGCACAAAAGTATTCCATTATAATTACATACCATAACTTTCAATTTCCAATTCTTTGCCATTGCAGAAACAGCTACTATAAATATTTTTGTACTGCCACATCCTTTTCCTCTATTTTAAACTCTTTGGGATATATAATTAGTAGTGGTATTACTAAATCAAAGGATATAAACAGTTTTATAGCCCTTTGGGAATATTTCCAAATTGTTCTCCAGAATGCTCCACCAGTAGGGTATTAGTGTCCCAAATTTCCCACATTTCCTCCAATATTTATTTTCCTTTTTTGTCATATTAGCCACTTTGACATAGATGAGGTGATACATCAGAGTTCTTTTAATTTGTATTCCATTAATTATTAGTGATTTGGAGCATTTTCATATGACTAAAGATAGTTTTAATTTCTTCCTCTAACAACTGCTTATTCATATTCATCATTTGGGACCATTTGTCATTTGGGGAATGGTTTATATTTTTTAGAAATTTGACTGTTCTCTATACATCTCAGAAATGAGAAATTTGTCAAAGACACTTCCTATAAAAGTTTACTCCCAGTTTTTTGCATTGATTTTGTTTGTGCAAAAAAAAATATTAAATTTAATGTCATCAAAGTCATCTATGTTACATCTTATAATATTCTCCATTTCTTGTTTCTAACATAATAATTTGTAAGTGAGGAAATTACAGTCCATACAAAAGGAAATATTTACATGTGCCATAGAAGAAATATTACTACTCTTTGATCACAAAGACAATACATATTTTGAGGTTGTGCCTAAGAAGCTTCTATATTGTGGATTTCAATACTGATGAGAAGGTCTAATATGGGAAGAACAGTCTATTATTCCAGCATTTCAGTTAGTAAAAGTCTAGAAACAATATTTTGGCCTTTAATGTAAGAAAAGATTATTTTAAGATAGCAAAAATCTTAAATCAAACACAAGATGCTAACCAAGTTACTCTGTATTTTTCAGAAGAAGCTCCACAATATACAAGTCACACATACCATTTACTACATAATTATAGATCAGTTAAGTTTACCAGTTCCTGCATGCAAAAAGGAGAAAAAGGTAAGTAGTTTCCATTACAAAAGAACAGTAATCTTTTTACTAGAAAGACATGCTTGCCTTCCCCACAAAGTCCTGTGGGATGAGAATTGATGTGTCTAAAAATATTCAGTTACAAGTAAAAATATACGATATGTTCTAAGTAGCAGGGAATAAAAGAGTAAAAAGTAACATTTGCACCTTTTATGTAGTTTTTTTATAATTCCCATACTGAGATCAAAGATATTAATTATATGAATAATTAAAATTTAAGAACAAAGAAAATATTCATCACCATCTATATTGAAAAATAAAGATATTATTACTTTAGTATAACAGAAATTAAAATGTGTCAGCTTGGGCTGTGCTCAGGAACACAAACTAGTTTGAAAACATATTGAATTAAGTCAAACAGTGGTTGCCCTCAAAATACTGGTTGCTTTATATATTCAACCATTTTTCATTATTATTTATACATGAAGACAGACCTTTAATTGCATTTTAAATTATGCATTTTCATTGTTAAGAACATTGGTCAACAGTGCTTGAAATTTTATCAACAAGTCTAAAGAACTATAATTTTAAATGAAATGGTTCCAGAAAAGTAAACATTTCCAAAAGAAATACTTTATGATTTAAAAATATGCAGCATGGCCCAAAAGTCTTAGTTTGGTTTTAAGTTTTAATAGCTCATAATTATCCAAAGAATATAGGGATGCTCTGCATATGGTATGGACTACACCACAGCATAATAGGGAAGCATAGGCTTCTCAAAAGTAAAACACACAAGAGAAACACTTAAGAAAATAATTCTGAAAAATCATTCCTTCCATTATATGGAGTTAACAGTGAGGTTATCAATTTTAAAAACATGGAGCAATCACTTGGAAGCATGGACAGAAAGGGGAAATTAACAGTCACTATGACCATCATCAATTATACCATACAAACAACTGCATCCCAAAGAATATCTCAACAAAATGGAAACCACTTTATTGGTAATGCCAAACTCTGCAGCAATTAAGGATCCAATGACCTTTAATGCCAGGGAGCCATTAAAAGTAATGGGGTGTGAGTGCAAGCCAATGACTGATGAGACAGCAATGCCTTCTCTAGGGCTCAAGCTATAACATCCCCATTACTGTATTAGTATCAGTAGATGAAACATAACGAATACTACATCTCATTTGCATAATGGATGAGACCAGGGAAGCAGTTCCAGATGGCTGATGAGCACCTTGAGCCAAAAAGAAGATTTTTTTTTGACATATCAAGTCATTCATAAGTCTGAAATGCAGAGATACAATAGTGAGTAAAGTGTTTGATCAAATTAATAGGAATACGGATGTCTGAATGTTGTAACACTTTCAAATAGATTTAAAAGTTAAAACATTCCCAGAGGACAAAAATACGCTTTACAACAAGATTATCTGTGTGAGGATTATATATGGATAATGTGCCATCCTTACCGCCTAAGACAATTCAGCAATATTTAATTGGCTGTGTAAACTTTGGGCAAAATCCTCTTTGGTTTGCAGTGCAGATGTCTCAGTGAATTATTCTACCCCTATGGTATGTGTATCTAACCCTTTTCAGCTTTTGTGTGAAAAGAGACAGAAGTACTGAATTTCCTCATACAGATCGGATCACACACACACACACAGCCAAAAGTTATTCTTTCTTAACTGTAAATCTATTCAAGACAGTTCAGAAAGGAGGTTCTGATTTAGTTTAACTTCAGGTCAGTTCAACTGTTAAAAAGTTTCATGCATATATCTAAATTAACAGCTTATATATTCTGTGTGGCCAGGCAAAACCATGATTTGGGACTGACACAAACCCTCTTCCGTTCTTCCACTTATTATTCCTTTCTCAATCCCTCCTCCACCTTGGTTAAGTAATTATTAATCCTTAGAGGCCCAGAACAATTTGATGAGTCAAAAAAATCAATTTGAAGAGATTATATAAGGAGGACCTTTAGGGAAGGACATCTCCCATAGAATTATACATATATCTTTCCTTTGCTGGACGGACAGAGGAAACTTATGATTGGTCCCCAAGAACTGAGCAATTCTTCTATAATCTATGAAAACCATATATAAATTTTATCACACTGTTCTCCTTTTCTTCTGCTCCTCACTTTTTCTTCTTTAGATTACCAGGTCAAAGTGAAAGGAAAAAAAAAGATTGTGTTGCTTCCTCTCTTTTCTCTTTGCTTCTTTCTACTGCCACAAATTTAAAACTGCAACATATGAGAATTAAAGACAAGCAAGTTAGTACTTTCCCCAGCAAATCTGAGAGGGGAGTTTCTGGATCTTTACTTTCTGTCTCACTTCTTCAGCTTTTCTCTTTCTTTTTCTGAGCACAGATCAGATATGCTAATACTGAAATCCTAAAAGATATTTCCATCATTGAGCATTACTTCATGGTTATTCCTAAATTTGAGAGTTAAGAGTTGGAAAGTCAGACACTGACTTCCCTAAGCAAGAAGAATAAGATCTTTTGTAGACAATAGATGTGCAACTAAAGTATTAAAAATATACTATGAAGCAACAAGTGAAAATGTATTTAGCTTCATGAAGAGTTTTTACCTTCTTTGACGAATCTGATGAATCTACTGGATATTTTGCTATTTTATATATTTGTATTTATTCATGGATACCTTTGAATCATTATGTCTTCACATTTTTGGTAGTGGATGTAAACAAGGTTATGCTATGCACTAGATACATATTGATTTTGTACCTCTGTGGGAAGTAGACACTAACCCTTAGGCAAACGAAGACAGAAATAGTACTGAGATTCACCCAAAATAAAACTGACCTCCTTTACTTGTTAATCAGAAAGAATACAATATAAATATACCACAAAAAAAGCAGAGTTGTCAATTTATGCAATTATTATTATAAAAATCTATATGGTTCTTATTATTAAAAGTAAATTATTTTATTAATTGTATTTTATTTATTATAATGATATTTACATATTATATATAAATTATAATAACAAAATATATATTAAAATAGAGAAAGCAGCAAGAGGGAGGAAGGGGACAAGAGGTTTCCTTTCAAAACTCTTCTCTGAGTTTAGTTGATAATTTAATACATTCTGTTTTAATTGTACTGTTATTGTTTTATTTATATTGTTGTAGTCATTGGCTTTCTTGGTTCTGCTTACTTCATATAGCATTGGTACCCATTCCCATACTATTTTTATTCATCAAATTATTACTTCCTTAAATGACAGTAATATTTTGTTATTCATTTGCACATTTTGTTTTGCTGGGCTCCAACTATTGGTCATCAGGATTGACATTTCCAGCTCTTGGCTACTACAAAAAGTACTGCTAAAGGTATTTTAGAGTATATGAAGATTTACTCTTTATTTATCTTTGACATTCTTGGGTTATGTTCCTATTAGAGTTATAATACATTAGGCCCCTTCATGCACTTTTTAGATCTGCCAAATGAGTCTTCTTATTCATTCCCATATGGAACATTCTATCTCCTATCTCTGTGCTTTTTCAATTGCTTTCCTGGAATCCACTCTCTCTTTACTGCTAGATCATAAAAGCTGTGACATTCTTCCAAAAAGAGCTGTACACTTTAGCTAGAGCATCATACAATAGAACTTTCCAGATTCCAGCCCCTATCTTTAAAAAAAAACTGATTACACATCTTTTTTTTATGGAGGTAATTCTTCATTATTTTACTATGCTTCAATCTTCCCAATGATGTTCAACTCATGGCCATTGCAAGTACCTTATATTTATTCTGTATTTCTTTTCTGTTTTCTTCTATGAGTGCCTGTTGTTTTCATCTATAGACTGTGAGCTCTTTCAGAATTAAAAATATTTTGGTTTTGTCTTAATATCCTAATCAGCCAGCACAGAACCTGGCATATGAGAGACAATTGATATATGTTTGTTGCTTGAATGATAGTTTCAGAGAGGCAGATTTAAAGGTAAATATAGAGGAAAACAATTCTCATCAAGAAGAATTGTTCAAAATTGGAAATGGTTTACCTCAACAAGTTGTGGCTTTCCTTGGTGAAGTAAGACTTGTATTATATATGTCAGGAATATGTTAGACAAAAAGCTGGCTAAATTTGAGTCAACCTAATTTTCTTCTGAGGTATTCTCAGTTCTTGTTACTTTTATTTCCTTTTCACCTAAAAAAAGGCTCATAACAAAAATCAGCAACATGGCATAGTAGACTGAGTGTTGGATGATGAGTGAAAAAGACCTGAATTCAAATCCGTATCAGATACTTAATATTTGTGTAATTTTACATAAGTCACTTAACCTCTCAGTCTCAGTTTCCTCATCTGTAAAATGAAAATAATACCAAGTACCACAGAGGATTTTTCTGAGGATCAAAAAAAAATATACGTAAAACATTTTGCAAACTTTAAAGTGTTACGTATTTGTTAGTTCTTATTCTTCTTGCTAAATTAAATCAAATTTGAATCAGCAGACTACTTATACAAAACCTGTTTAATGCAAGTAAGTTTTTCCTTATTTTTTTCTTCAGTCATGATCAGTGTTAGTTCATAACACTGGTGATTCATAATAGCTAAGGGTAATAACTTGTTTACTTGGTTACAAGTGGCTCTGGTCTCTGTTTTTTCCTCAGTCACTGAATAATTTATAAGCATAAACAGAAGGTGTCATAATGAGTAAATCAAAGGTGAACATAATAAAGCAAAATAGGAATTTCACAAGAACTAGAAACACATTTTACTTACTTTTGACCTAGGATGCTGAGAATTGCTTGTATTATTTTATAGCAACTCAACCTGTGGTGTCACATCATAATGTATCAAAACACAAATTTGAAAAAAAAAAGAGAGCATGGGTCAATTGGTTAGCAAGTGCCTCACTGTTAGTGACAATTTCAAAATAATTGGTTGAATTAAGTCATCTCTCCCCCTTTCTATCTCCTAGAAGAATTTCCTATAGTGTGGCAACAGTTGGAGTTATTTCTAACCGTTTTGTTTAGCAATTGCCTTTGTAGATGAGGACTGGAATGGATTAATACTTTAATTAATTAGTGTAAGTAACTTTTAATATATAAGCTTTACTGATGCAGATCAGTAACAAATCTGTAACTAGAATTGCCTAGAGCATAGCAATTTTGTGTGATTTAGGCATGTCCCAAAACAGTATCTCAAAGGCAGTATTTGAACTTTTTATCCACTGTACAATATTGTCCTCTGCATTAAATTAATAGGAGTTTGACAAATCCTTGTGGAATTGAATTGGCTTGTTCTCTTTGTATCTCTCCTAAACAACAAGAAGAATATCAATAGTAATAACTGTTTAGCTTTTGAATGACCTTTTTTCCCCTCCTAAAGAACAACTGAACAAAAGACATGTTTCTTTTCCTTGGGTTGCTTCAAAACTCACCTCAGTGGCCACCTTCTCCAGGAGTATTTTTCCAGTCCTGCTCAATTTCTAAAAACTTCTCCTCAAAGATTACCTTCCACCTACTTGTCTCTATATGGGTGTTGTATATACCTATTTATGTGTTGTTTCTCCCAATTGAGGTAGTATAGTTAGTCTCAAATCCAGGAGAAAATCCTGTAGTAAAAACTGACCATATGACCCCGAACAAATCACCTGTCCTCTCAGTGCTTTAAATCACTCTCTAAAAATATAACTTGTAGAGAAAGTGGTATATTCTAGTAGCAGTGAGGGTTTCCATACCCAGGAGTTCTCTATATCAATGAAATTATACATACAGTACCTAGCATTTCCTACCTTCATTTTCTTACACTCCATTCAAAAGGAATGAATGTCTTTGACTTCTTCATCATACTCACAGGAACCTCATCAATGGGAAATTTCACCATCCTGCAAGATAAAATAAGCTTATTACCCTTATCTCATTGGTACTGTTTATCCTATCATCTACCTCTCAGACTGGAGGTCTGAGCAATGAACTCCATTTAAGGAGGGGGGCAAGGGCAGCTAACTCTTCATTTCTTACTCAGCCCCCCACCCGGACTAAGTAATAAGTAATAATCTTCTTTTAATTTTCTTTCCTGAATTGTCTTCCCTAATTACATTGCAAGTTCCTCAAGGGCAGGGATAATCTTTGGTTTGGTATGTATTTGAATTCCCATTACTTAACATAGTACCTGGCACTTCGTAGACACTTAATAAATGTCTGTTACCTTATTGATTGGGGAGAACATAAACCCCTGGATGGGAGTTGCTGCTTTTTTACTTTTCTTTTTATTTTCAACACTTAGCAGAATGCCAAGCATATAGGAAGTGCTCAATAAATGCTTGCTGATTGATTGGCAGATTGATCTGTTTTGGGATGACACTTCTTTAAGAATAGTTGTTCTTATTCTTATACAAGGCCTGTTCTAACAACTTGGTTCTTAGAGAACTCAATTTGAAATCACGGCTCTGCATCATGGAATCCAACATCTGAGCTGGGGAGAATGAGTTTGTTTCTTTCACTGGTGGAAAAGACCTTCATAGGTCACTTGCAACAGAATCACCTGGGAGCTACAATTCTTTCTTTCTTAGAGTGAAATGCCAGTGCCACGGGTGTGAATTAAACATGCAGGTTTGCTCGGTCACCTATTAGGAATTACAGCCACAAGAGTGTCTTTGGAGAAGGTTAAATAAAACCTAAGAATGAATTTAAGTTTCAAAAGTTTTTAGTTTCTTTTCTGGCATCACTCATTTTTTTGTAATCACCATGGGTTAAAAGGACATTTCTATGGTGCAGTGGATGGAGCACCAGGTCTTGAGTCTGAAAGAGTCATCTTTCTGAGTTTAAATCTAGCTCAGACACTTAATAGCTGTGTGACCCTGGGAAAGTCCCTTAAATCTGTTTGTTTTACTTTTTTCATCCTTAAAATACACTGGAAAAAGAAAAGATAAACCACTCCAGTTCTTTGCCAAGAAAACCCCAAATGGGGTCACAATGAGATCACAGAGATGAATACAGCTGAAATGATGGAAAAGTAACAGCAACTTGGGTTAAAAGCAAAATTTTTGATTGGCATCAAAACCATGTTCATTGTAGCACAGATGACATCAATGGGCACAAAATATACAAAATGTTAGTGTGCTTCTTTCCTATCATGGAAATACAGGTAGGTAAGAACCAAAGCAAAGACAGCCACCAAGTCATTCTTTTTAACCTCACTTTATTTGTATTTTTTCTGTTTCTTTTATTTTTAAGTTTAAACTTACAAATGAGAGCCGAATTTGTGCCAGGCATTGTGCTAAACAATGCAAAAAATAGTCCCTGCCTTCAAGAAACTTGCAATCTAAAGTGGGAGACAACATGCAAACAAAATATACAAAGAAAGCTATATTAAAGAGGAAAATTATTAATAGAAGGAAGACAACCGAATTCAGAGCAGTTGGAGAAGGCTTTGTGTAGAAAGTGGGATTTTAGTTTGGATTCAAAGGAAGCTGGGGAGTTGGAGTGGAGGAGAGAGCATTCTAGGTAGGGGGAGATGGCTAGAGAAAACACCCAAAGTTGGGAGATATATCTTGTTTCTGGAACAGTAAGAAAGCCATTGTAATTTAACTGAAGGATATGTGGAAGATGTAAAAAGACTATGTGGGTGTGTGTTGGAAAGTTGTTTATAAAGGACTTTGCATTCCAAATAAAGGATTTTGTATGAGATCCTGGAGATGGCTGGAAGTCACTAGATTTTAATGATCAGGAGAGTAAGATCTTCAGTACTATGCTTTAGGAAAATCACTTTAGCAGCTGAATGGAGGATGGATTGAAGTGAAGAGAGACTTAAGACTGGCCAGCATACCCGCAAGACATTGCAGTAGTCAAATTGTACCAAGTTAATGTTAAATGTCTCTTTTTGTGTGATTTTTGGGAAAATCATGAACCTGTAGGTATTGCATGGTCTATCTTATGGTACTATTGTGAAGGGCCTGGGGAGAATGTTTGGTAAACTTTTAATCCATTTGTCAATTTTACTAGGATCATTACCAGGAACACACATTAGTATATATAGCATAAGTAGAGAGATTTTTAAAATTTTTCTTTCTTGTCTAGCAGAACCATAGCTAGCCAGTTTGGTTCCAGGTGCAAACAGCAGTAGCCTTTCCCTTAATCAACTTTAGGAGGGGAAGAGAGAAATTTGGAGACCCTGGGATAAATGTGCTCCCTGGGAATCAATCCTGGACTATATTAAGTCTGTTACTGGGGAGGCTACTTTGGGTGCAGAATCAAGAGGTGAAAGTAGATGTATGTTTACTAAGGAAGAAGCTATGGGATAAAACTATGGGGAAATTTCACCATCTGGGAATTTCCTATTTCAATTAATTTATTCTTGGTAATTAGGTGCTAAGCTTAGTCCTTCCTATACTTACAGAAAGCATTCAAGTGTTATTATCAATCTCTAAATTCTCAGGCCCAGAGGGCAAAGCCCCAGTTATGCACTTCTATTTTCTAGGAAGGGTGAGGATAGCTGTCGAATTGTTTAAGTCTTGTTTCATAATGAAAATAAGTTTGTGATGTTATTTTTTAAAATATATTTTATTGATATGCTTTGTTTTTCCATTGCCTTTTCCTGTTGTATTCTAATTTCAATACTGTCTTAGAAAGCCATTTATTTTTTTAAGAAGAAAGAAGAGGAGGAAAGGAGGAGAATGAGGAGGAGGAGAGAAAAGAAGGAAAAAGAAAGAAGAAGAGGAAGGAGGAAGAAGAAAAGAAGAAGGAGGAGGAGGAGAAAGGAGAAGAACAAGAAAAAAAAGATGCTATATTTCATACTCATGGTCTCTCATTTCTGGCAGGCAGAGGTTTCTTCCCATATCTCTTCTTTGAAAAGAAAATAAGTCATAATAATTTTATAACATTCTGCTTTGTTTTGTTGTTTTCATTTTGTTGTTTTAGTTATTGCCTTTGTTGTCTCTGCTTACTTTATTTGCCTCAGTTCATCTTAATCTTCCCATGTTTCTTTGATCCATCAAATTCATTTCTCAGGGCACAGTAATATTCTTCACATTCTACCTTTTGTTTAGCCATTCTCCAAAAAAGAATATTATTATTTTTTCCAATTCAGGATTAATACAAAAAGAGCTGCTAAAATATATCAGTGCACAAGAAGTTTTAAATTTTGTCTTTGCCTCTCTTGGTCTATATTCCTAAAAGTGGGTCACAGGAGAAAGACATTTTAGTCATTCAGTATAATTCCGGTTTGAGCTGATTCACAATTTCTCCCATAGTAGCCCACCAACATTGACTATTTCCATTTTTTAATATGTTTTCAAATTTGTTGGCAGTGGTGCAAAAACTCAGGGTTGTTTTGATTTTCATTTTTCTTGTTTTGAATGATTTGAAGCATAATTTCATATAATTGTCAACATCTTGCAAATCTTAGTTTGAGAACTGTTTGTTCCTTTTATCTATTTTTTGAGTGGAGATTGGTTTGGGGGACATATTTCTTTTATTTTTTTTATATTTTTTAGTTTTCTATATATTTTGGAAATCATATCTTTATCAATTATGTTTCAGATAAAGATTCCTTTTCCTGGTTAAATATCTCCATTTTTCTAATTTGTATTAATTTTGTTGATGAAAAATATTTTCAACTTCATGTAATCAAAATTATCTGTTTTATCTTTTGAAATCGCTTGATCTAAAGCTAACAAAACTATAAGATATGTTTCCCTTCTCTTTTTCAGTGATTTAATTTTTGATATTCAAATCGTGTATCCATGTTGAAGTTATTGTGGCAGATGGCATAAGTTGCATATAAACCTAAATTTCTGTGAGACTACTTTCCTGCTTTCCCAACAATTTTTATCAAATAGGGTCAAGAAAGCCTTCCTCAAGTCTCTTATACTAACTCTATCACCCACATAGGCTATCAATATCAAGCCATCATTCTCTCTACTATTAAAGAAACTTTATGCAAATAGTACAGGCTTCAGTGATGGATTACAATTATATTTTCAGTCATATTGGCACATCTTAAATCATTAGCACTGAGTAATATTTCTTTTTTAAAAAATATTTTTATTGTTTTTCCAGATTACATATCAACACAATTTTTATATTCCCTTTCTCTTATTTTGCAATCTATGTTTTCCCATTCTACCTCTCCAAGAAAGCAATTAATATAATATGTTATACATATATGATCATAAAATATGTATTTCCATGTTCGTCATGTTATGAAAGAAGATACATATTGCTTTCACTAGAGAAAAATTCATAGAGTAAATGAAGTAAAGAATTATATGTTTCAATTTGCATTCAGATTCTGACTGTTCCTTCTTTGGTGGTGGTGGGCATCCATTTTTTTTTTTTTTTTTTTTTGCTGAGTCTCTTGGAGTTGTCCTGGATCCTTGATTCGTTGATAACAGTTAAAGCATTTATGGTTGATCATCAGACATCATTGTTGTTACCATGTACAGCATTCTCCATGTTCTGCTCACTTCATATAAGTCTTTCCAGGTTTTTTGGTGATCATCTTGTTTGCCATTTCTTATTGCACAATAATATTCCATTACAATCATATACTACAACTTGTTTCAGCCATTCCCCAACATTCCTTCAGTTTCCAGTTTTTTTCTCACCACAAAAAGAGATGCTATAAATATTTTGTATGGGTATGTTCTTTTTCTCTATCTCTAATCTTCTTGGGATACAGATCTAATAGTGGTATTGCTGAGATAAAGGGTATGGATAGTTTTTTAGCCTAGTCCCATATTCTCTCCAAAATGGTTCTATTAGTTCACAGCTTCACCAGTAGTGTATTAGTGTCCCAATTTTTCGATAGCCTCCCTAACATTTATTATTTTCCTCTATTGCCATGTTATTCAGCCTGATGGGTAGGAGATGGTACCTCAGGGTTGTTTTACTTTGCATTTCTCTAATCAGTAGTGATTTGGAATATTTTTTCACATGACTAAAGGTAGTTTTAATTTCTTCATCTGAGAATCTCCTGTTCTTATCCTTTGATCACTTGCCATCTGGGAAATACTTTTTATTCTTAAAAATTCGACTCAATTGTCAATATATCTAAGAAATGAAATCTTAGTCAGAGACACTCTCTATGTTCTTTATTTTTTTAAGGAAAATTTTGTGTTTATTTTTAAAGAGGTATTAAATGTGTTTTGATTGGATGGATTCCTGGCCATTTTATTCATTTTTCAGGTTTTATTTTACATGTGGGACTTTATTTTCTATTATTGCCTTCTGGGTTTTATTGTGGGTTTACTTAGTAGAGTACAACTTTAATAATGTATTAGTTAATTCAATTTATTTGCTACTTCACTAGGGTTCTAGAGAAGGCTGTAAACTTCAGTGGCAATCCATAGGTGTATATATTTTCATGTAACATGATTTATTCTTCCATCTATTACATGTTGAATAGATATTATTATTCCTAATTAACTAATAAACTGTTTTTAAACATTTCCTTCCATCTTGAAATCAATACTGTGCATTGGTTCCAAGAAAGAAGAATGGCAAGGGCTACCCAATGGGAGTTAAGTGACTTGCCCAGCGTCACACAGTTAGAAACTATCTGAGACCAGATTTGAACTCAGGATTTTCCATCTCTTAGTCTGGCTCTCAGGCCACTGATCCACCTAGCTGCCTTCAAATTAATACACTACTAAAGAAATAGCTCACATTTATATAATTTAGTTTACAAATCACTTTTCATACATTATCTCAGTTGCACCTCATAAAATCTTGTGAGATATATGCCATTTTACATGTGTAGAAGCAAAATCCTCCTGTGTCTATAGTGTTCATGTCAGATCCTTCCTATATTAACTTTTTAATCTATTCTTTCCTTTGAATCTGTGGCTATCACTGCAAAAATGTTGCTCCAGTGACCATGATAGTCATCAGAGCAGCATGTGAACATTCATTTTGAAATGTTAAATCCTATTATGTTTGGGAAAGACACAGAACCTTGCAGATGTATCTCACTATAAAATCTTGCTCTCTAATTTCGATCTGACTTTCACAATCACTCTTAATTTGTTGATTCTTCCAGAAAACCAATATTGAGCAACAACTATGTAATGAGATACCATGCTCCGTTCTGCAATGGATGAAATTTTGAATATGATACAGCCTCATGCCTTGAAGAGTTTGTAAGACAGTGATAAAAATTCACATTGATCAATCATCTTAGTGTTTACAAATCATTTTTTCATAAGAATATTATGAATTATATAATGCAAATGTAATTTTCATTTCCTGGATGAGGAATTTGGGGTTCAGAGAGGTGAGTGATTTTATCCAAGTTGGAGTTTGAAATCCTCTCCCAACTCCAAGTCCAACACCATTTTTAAAACACCAAGTTTCCCCTTTTAAATATAGGCAATGGAAGAGTTATCCAGACTCCTATTCTCTAGGTCATCTTATACTCCCCCAATCAATGTTGTTGCTGCCACTATTATTGTTTATCACCTCTCAAGACAGAAATAAGAAGTAAGTCTGCATACTTTTTGTGGGAACAAAGTACCAGAAACAAACTTGGGGCTCTTCAGTTAGGAACTGGCAGAAAAAAATGTGGTATATTAATGTAATGGAATAATACTGAGCTATAACAGATCACAAACATGATGAATACAGAGAAATATGGCAAGAAGTGAGTAGCATCAGGAAAATATTTATGGAATTTACAAATAAATGGAAACAATAGCAACAACAAAACAACTGAAAATAAATATAAAATTATAATAATCATGCTAGACTCTAAAGAAGATATGTAGAGTACACTCGTCCATCTTTTTCTGGAATATTGCTGTTTATAGGAATGGAACATGAATCATAATAATAGAATTTTATCATTGATAATTGGCTGAACTTTTTTTTCCTTTTCTAAAAAATGCTAATTAAAAAGATGGATCTTCACAAGGGTCAAAAATAATAATTATTATTATCAAAATTTCCAAAGTGCTTTATGTATGTTATCCCATTTGGTCTTCTATTGCTATTATTATTCTCATTTTATTGAGGAAACTAGCTCATATGGGTTTTAGCAATGATCATACAATTAATAAGGGTCTAAGACTGAATTTGAACCCAGGTGATCCTGCTTCTAATTTCCATTCTATTTTCACTGCACCACCTAATTGCCATAATGGATAGAGTGGGAATATGGATGTTATATAAAAATAAAATAAATCAATTAAAATGAACTTTTTTTAAAAAGAGAAGTAGGTTTTTGTCACATCCTGTTTAATGAATTATTTGTGGGTCATCAAATCGGGCTGAGAAAAATGAGCTGGGCTTACAGGAGGGCCAAATCACCAGAATGACAGATCAGATACACAGATATCCCCTTGCTGGATGGTGGCAAAGTTTATTGAGTTGAGGTACATCCTTTACAGGGAAAATGATGTAGGCTAAGAGATTATAAGTAAGCCTTTTGCAGGAACAATGGTTGGTAATGATTTATACAGGATGGAAACAACGGATGGAGGCTGCCTTAGTGGCTCTAAGCAGTGTTTTCCATAGGATAATAAATCACATGTCAGCATATCGATGTATGACCCAATACTGTATGTTCTTCTTACAGAACTCTTGAATTATTGTTTTCTTGGCTGGACATCTACTATTTGGGGAGGAAAAAGTTTGTTTTTCTCATGCTTTGTGATTTCTAGCTGAGGGCTCTGATTTTATTGGGGCCTATTCTCACTACTGGGGGCTACGAGTTTGCGTCCCACAATGCAAATAGGCAACGTAAAACAAAATCATATTTATAGTTTGTTTTTAAATCGTAACTCACATTCTTCTAGTCTGAGTTGGGTGATGTAAGAGGATGAATATTAAGCAAGTTGCAGTCCTAGATACTTTGTCAAGTACAAGGGAACAACTAAGGCTCTGAATTTGCTCTACTGGGCTATCACACTGCTTCACTCTTCCACATAACAACTGCTGAAAATATTCTCACTCTGGATTCACTTCCTATACCCATCTCATACTCCAACCATAGACCAGTTTGCAAAGATACTATATTCACTCCAAAGTTGCCAAAGCTATTTTTGCTTAAACCCTTTTGATCGCTACTATCAACTGTTATTCAACCTCCCAGTTTACCAACAGTGATCTTGATGTTACTTCTTAATAGTCTAAATTGGTCAATAATTGCACAAATCTGTATATTCATTCTCTCTCTCTCTCTCTCTCTCTCTCTCTCTCTCTCTCTCTCTCTCTCTCTCTCTATGTCTCTCTCTGTATGTCTCTGTTGCTCTCTCTGTGTCTGTTTCCATCTCTCCCTCTTTTTCTATTTATTTTTTTGTCTGTCTTTCTCTGTCTCTATCTCTTTGTCCCTATTTCTATCTCTTTCTGTCTATCTATTTCTATCTCTGTCCTGTGTGTGTGCCTCTGTTTATGTTGTGTCTCTGTCCCTCACTGTATCTGTCTCTGTGTTTGTCTCTTTGTCTTTCTGACTCACTGTTTTTCTGTCTGCCCACTTCTCTGTCTCTCTATGACTGTTTCTCTATCTCTCTGTGTCTGTATCTCTGTCTCTTTTTCTCTGTCTCTCTATCTCTATTCTCTGCTTTTCTGTCTTTTCATGTCTCTCTATCTCTTTCTGTTTGTGTCCTTTTCTCTGTTCCTGTCCCTCTCTTTGTATTTGTGTTTCTGTCTATTTCTCTGCATTTAAACCTCTCTTTCTCTCTGTCTCTGTTTGTCTGTCTGTTTGTCCTTCTCTCTACAACACCAATAGTATCTCCTTTCCTCTGAGGCATAGAGTGCCTCTTCATTCTTATAAACGTAGAAGAATATTTGGCCTGGAGAAGAGAAGTCTTAAGGTAGATAAGGTAGATAAGAGAGAAAGCATTTAAAGGAAGGGGTTTAGCATGTGGAAGAGGGAATCAGATTTTGTCTGCTTTGTCCCAGAAGCCAAATCAGAATCAATGGGTAGAAAATAAATTTAGACTTAGTGTCAGAGGGAGAGAAAAACAATTCCTAACAAATAGCATGGGTCATGATCAGAAGTAGGCAGATCTGGGGGCAGCTGGGTGGCTCAGTGGATTGAGGGCCAGGCCTCAAGAAAAGACCTCAGACACTCCTAGCTGTGTGACCCTGGGCAAGTCACTTAACCTCCATTGGCTAGCACTTACTGCTCTTCTGCCTTAGAATCAATATACAGTATTGATTCTAAGACAGAAGGTAAGTCTTAAAAAAAAAAAAGAAATAGACAAATCCCCATCATTAGAGATCTTCAAACAGGTGGTGGGTAGGCACTTGTGGGCTAGGTATAGTGGAAATGTCTTGGACTAGAGGATTTCTTAGGGCCCATCTGCCTATTCTAAGCTAATCAGGACAGCATATTAACAATGACACAAAGTTACAGGGAGATATAATTTCTAGGAAGGAAACTTTGAAGTAGCTAGCTTGACCAAAGCATGGATTCTTGAAGAAAAAAAAGCACCAAATAGAAGGTTGGTAGAGAAGTTCTATATTAAACAATCATTGAAGAACTACTGAAGATTTTTGTTTGATTCATTTTATTTCAGTAGGGAGGTTAAACGATCCAAGTCATGCTTTAGTCTGATTAATCTGGAGGCAAGTGTTCCACTCTTTATTCTAGTTGTCTCCCACCTCATTCCTCCCTCAGTATTAGTACACTGACCTTACCTCCATTGGAGAAGCATTTAAGGTTATCCCACCTGAACTCCCTCATTATATATCTTTTTTCTCTTGGAAACATTCCTATCTTAATATCTCTATATCTGCCTTTGTTCTTTTCCCCCAATTCAGAAGCAAAGTGCCTTCCTTTCATACAAGGCCAATGCTACAACCTATGAATTCAATCGATTTCCCTTTTCTTCTGAGATGATAATCCTTCAGTCACATCTTCTCTCTCTCACATCTTCAATTTCTTCCTATCCACTGTCTCCTTTCCTCCCACTTTCAAACAGGTATGACTCATTTATCTTCAAAGATAAACAAACACACAGAAAAGTCTTCAGTTGACTTTCAGGTCACTACATCATTTTTGCTATCTTTCTGCTTCCCTTAATGCACCCTTCCTCATCTTTGCTGATGGGTCAAAGGAGCAAAAGGCACAGTTAGACATACCTCTTTTCTCTGAATTTAGGAGATTATCATGTAAAAAACTTGTTTTACAATTAACAATTTACTACTTTGTTACATCTCTTATAATGTTGTATTGTATTATAAAGTAAAAGATATATTTATTCAATGCCACTGTAGCATCATGATCATTTCCAGATATACCACCTCACCATATTATGCTCTCTCTTGGAGCAAAGAAAAAGAGCTGAGCAACGAAGTCTGACACAATATGCATCAATCATACATTTCCAAAGTACTCAAAGGATAGAAGTACTTCAACTCTTCCCTGGGGCTGGTGATGACCTTTATCTTACTCAGGGTTTGATTTCCTTTTAGTAATA
Organism: Gracilinanus agilis; assembly: GCF_016433145.1. NCBI lineage: Eukaryota > Metazoa > Chordata > Mammalia > Didelphimorphia > Didelphidae > Gracilinanus > Gracilinanus agilis. The sequence goes on along the minus strand of NC_058131.1, from coordinate 497,586,983 downwards.
TCACTTAAATTTTTACATGTTGATGTCTCATTTTCCAAACTGGAGTATAAACTCCTTGAGGGCCATGTAATTATTGTCCATTACTTCTTTCTGTACCCAATCATGCCCAGTACAGAGGTGAGAACTTAGAATATACTCAATAAATATTTGACTAATTAGACTGCTTCCTTAAACCACATGGCAAAAGTTAGTATCAGAGCCAGGATTATTAACTATGTCTCTCGACTGTTCCTCCATGCTGAATCTAATCAGCCACAATACATGATTTTGAAAGCAATCTTCTCCCGTTTTTTCGATTTTGTGTCTCTCTCCTGGCAGCCCCCTCCCCCAACCCAAACGGTACTAAATTGAAGATTATTAGCAACATTAAAAACCAGACAGGGGATTTCAGGCTGCTGACTTTGTGGCATTGAATATACCAAGCTCAGCAGCATGGCGCCAAGAGCAACATGAAACATCCTTCGTAGGGACCCCTCCTTTCCCCTTCTATTCACGGTGGATTCTAAATATCTTGGGCTCTCTAGTCTCCCAAGGTTACTGCATAACTGAATCCCATTTCTGCTAATAGTGAATGCCCCCTCATTCTCTTATAATTAGTCACTGTGGAGCTTTAGAAAGGTCATTTGGCTGAAATATAACTCTGCAATTTGTTTAAAGGAGAAAAAAAAAGCAAAGGAAATTATCTTTCCACAATTAATTAGTAGAAGTCACAGTTACCTCAGGCATTCCATATATGCATTGTAGGCCATTTAGCTACTGTTCAGGCAGAATATTTGCCTAGTGCCAGGAAAGATCCACGTTTTTCTGATCTGCATTTACCCAGAACCAGCTACAGACTCAAACTCAAACCACAAACCTGGACTGAAAAGTGAAAAACTTTTCTTTATTTTGTTTAGTTACCAAACATTTGATTCCAAAGTATTGGGGAATAATTGGTTTTTAGCTATGGCTCTTGAGTATCATTCTGACACATAGATGATTCATCTGAATTCCTCACTTTCTATCTGAATGCATCCATCATCAGAGTCATGGCCATAGACTTTTTTTTTACTTTTGCAAAAGGATATTTATTTCAAAGTTATTACAAGAACAAACTGTTATATTCGAGAATATTAGAGTTCCCTTTTGACTTTTAGAATCTCAAAGAAGGTGGAATTATAAATAATACATTGGGCCTAGAGTTAAGAGGACCTGAGTTCAAATCCTGCCCCAGTTTACTAGCTGTGTGACCCCTGACATCACTTAACATCTGTCTGTCTGCCTCAGTTTGCTCAATTGTAAATGAGAAAATGATAGTACCTCCCTTGTAAGATTGTTATGGGGATCAAAGAAGATATCTGTAAAACACTTAGTGCAGTGTTGCCTTCTTTCCCCTTCTACTAGAATGGAAAAGATAAACCAGAGCTGAGGACAAGGGCCAATTTATTTTGGCCACAAATTAGAGCCAGATAAAGAGAATGGGACAAGAGAATGAGCTATAGAAATTGAAAGTTGAATTTGAAGTTTATTCAGTACAATTCAGTACAATATTCCCACCCATACTTCATTTTACAGATGAGAAGACAAAGATGCAGCATTTGCACACCATTTATATTCTCTGAAGCTCAGGATGGTCTGTTTATGGAAGCGAGAATTAGCCTAAGAAGACGATTGCCTCTATATTACATTAAAAATAAGAATTTCATTCTAACAACTATGATAATATTCATCTTTATTCACCTTGTATTAGTGAGGTCATGTAGCATAAATCACACAATTTGGGGATAAGCTGGTAATTTTACTTCTCTTATAATTTTTGGTACCCCAATATTCCAATGAGTCTGTGATTTTATTTTGAGCATTCCCTCCAATATTCTGGAGGGACATCTGTCCATTTTGTTTGATTCCTGTCCATATTCCCTAACAAATTTGTCACAGGGTATGCAACTAATGCACTTTTCTGTACTCTCCCCATGCTTACAAATGGTGGTGTAGGGGGCAGCTGGGTAGCTCAGTGGATTGAGAGCCAGGCCTAGAGACGGGAGGCCCCAGGTTCAAATCTGGCCTCAGACACTTCCCAGCTGTGTGACCCTGGGCAAGTCACTTGACCCTCATTGCCTACCCTTACCACTCTTCTGCCTTGGAGCCAATACACAGTATTGACTCCAAGATGGAAGGTAAGGGTTTAAAAAAAATGGTGGTCTAATGGTTAGAATTCAGCTATTATTCCTGTTGTTGTTTTTTTTTAAGTTTGAATCCCACATCAATCATTATAAAATGTTTTATGTACTTCTGCAACATAGCAGTGATACCATCTGGTTGAAAATAATTTCTTTTCTGAGCATAAGAACAGTAAGAACATTTAAAAAAATAAAACAACGGCTATACAAGTATGTTTTTCATTTTCCAATCTGATGAACAGCAAGGCTGTTAGCACATTACCTATTTTTAAAACCCTTAAGTGTTTATGCATCACTAAAGCAGGAAAGTTACATTTCATTTTCCAATATTTACCTTCAACACACTTAGAATATACTTTGGGCTTCAGGGGAATTTAAGATGGATCTAAAACATTAACCAAAGGGAAGGGGTAACTGACAAAATTCAGTTTATATCTGAAAAAAATAGATTTTTTTAAAATTCTGGGTTTTCCTAACACAAAATTTTAAAAAACTATAAAAAGGGAAGAGCCTACACAGTAAAAGAAATTATATACAACAGTTCAAATGCCAATGATGACCAAAGCTAAAGAAATATTAAAGACAAAATTTCCTACAGCCCAGATTTCCAAAAATTACTTGCTAAGTACTAGCTATTAAAAAGATAAAAAATAAATAAAGGGCTATTTCAGTGTTTAGACATCACAATTGAGTGACTAGAAGTATTCTATATAGTATTTCATAAAGTCTTCCACACAGAAGGTATTCTAGCCTATTTGACTATAAATACTCTGAGATCAAACATGGAAAGCAATGATAAGCAGTACTGTTCTGAGTTGTGGGATGCAGAGCCTGGGGTGCTGAAGGGTCAGGGTTAGCTTTGAGGTCATTTAATATTTTAATAACATATGAAGATGCTACTAATCTACTATATTTTATAAAGGAACCCCTGAAGACAGAAATAATATGAAGGGAACTACCTACCAGAAAAAAAACTTTTGAAAAAAAAAGCAGATAAAGTTTCAATTTTGTTTTTAACATTCTACTTTTTAAATTTAAGTTTAAATTCAGTTGCCATTACCATCTCAGCAGGGTTTGGGGAGAGAGATTTAAGACTCAAAAATCTTTTTAAAATGTTGGAAACTTTTTGCATATATTTGGGGAATAAATAAATTAAAATAAATTTAGTTGTCAGGTATTCCAGAGTTCAAATTAAATGAGAGTTGAACTATCACTGAATTTCAAGTTATGTAATATGATTGGTAGCTTAGTTCAAATTTCTCTCATTAATATTTTCACTAGCCCTTAACATGTTTCCTGGCCAGTAAGTAAATGAATAAACAAGCATTCAATACACAATTTTGTGAGAGGTGCTATGCTAGGTCCTGAACCCATAAATACAATGTATAAAAAAATTCCTACATGCAAGGAATTTACAAATAAAACAAAATCTTTACAATGACTTTTCTCTACTGGTAGTAGTCATCAGCTGCATCAATACATCATTCAAATCATTGGAACTAATTTTTTTTAAATCAAACCCTTCATTTAACCTATATAGAAAACTGTCAGTGATGTAATCAATGTCCTTATAAAACTACAGATTCCTGTTCATTAATTATAGCATTAGTAAATCTGCGTAGGGCACTGTGAGGTTAAGTAACTTGCCCAGGGTCAATTGTCAAAGGCAAGAGTTGAACTAGCTCATCTTGACTTTCTGGGCCACTTTTATTCTTTTAACACCACACTACCTCTGTTCACTGATTGTAACAAAGTAGGCTACCTCCAACCAAGAAGTCTTTTTATTTTCCAGTCATTTACTATCTGTATTATTTGCAAATTATTTTTACAGACACATGCTATAGCCTTGATCTGACTGTTGGGTTTCTGATTGCAGAGCCTGTATTTCTCATGCTGTCTAGGACAGTGCTTGGCATAATATGCTTTTCGATTACCAAATACTTGCTCACTGATGGATTTCTAGCTATGGATTCCAAATATTCTAATTCACTTTATATTCAAAGCTGGGTGCTACAAAGAACATTTTTAGAATGCTTATACCTGGGGGAAAAGAAAAGACTGTTCTATTCACAGCATGTGGTCCTAATTATCAGTAGTGTCTGAAGGAAGTATCATTCTCCAAATTCTTAGGCTCAATCACTAACTTGCTATTAGTACACAATGAAATTACTTGAGTAATGATTATTTACTCTCTTCTTAAAGTACAAAATGATCAAAATTTAGGGCAAAAATTACTAAAGATAACAAGCAAATTTAAGTAAGTTAGTCAACGAATGAAAAAGTTGATATTTGGAAATGATCTAATGCCTAAAAGTAGGTTAAGGAGACAAAAATATTGTTGAGATTTAAAAATTTTTTGAAGGTTACCCAAGTCATTTTCAAATTTTTAACAATGAGGCCCTGAGACCTCAGCTAACAACTGCGTTATGCAATTCGTCTTTGGGGAGAGGGGCTGGTATTGTTAAAAGAGTATTAATAAAGAACTGAGTTTCAAGTTGATAAAAGAAATTATGTCCTAAGCAAACACAATCTACAGAAAACCATATATGGAAATAATCTTAGTGTGATCCCTGAATAGAAACCCCAAAACTGCCTAGCATTGGAAAAAAGATTATTGATCAATTTTGTTGTTGTTCAGTCATTCAAGTTACAAATCTTTGTCACCCCGTTTTGGGATTTTCTTGGCAAAGATGCCGGAGTGGTTTATCATTTACGTCTCCAGCTCATTTTACTGACAAGTAAACTGAGCCAAATGTGGTTAAGTGATTTATCCAAGGTCACATAGCTAGCAAATATCACAGGCCAAATTTGAACTCAGGTCTTCCTGATGCCTGCCCTGGCATTGTAATTCACTGGGCCAACCAGCTGCCATCGATGAGGAGAAAAAAGAGAACATTGATCAAGAGAAGTTATTATATAACTGAGAGGGGGGAAAGGATCATGAGGCCACACTTATTACATTCTGTTGACAAGAAGCTGAGGGAGAGATAAAAAAGCAGTATCAATAAGTCAGCTGGGTCACTTTAAGTGACTTTATCTAAAATATAATCATATTTGAATAAGCATAATTAAAATACACCATCATAAAGTTCTTCAGAGAACAGGTAAGAGAGGAGGAGGGATTCATTAGAATAAAGCAAAGAAATTACAACTGAGAATTTTTCTATGAATAGATAAGATAAAAAGATAGCAACTAGTGTTTTTTAATTTTTTCCTTTTTTTCCTGTTTCATTGAAGCATTGTGTGTACATTTGCTCTATTATATTTTTCAGTATATTCATTGTTTGCCACCTTCTGTTCCAACCTGCTTATTCTCTTTCCAAGTATTATAATTGTGTTCTTTATCTTTTGCTTAATTTTTTTCATTTCTTCCATCCTATAATTATTGTGTCCAAATTTCTTATTACAAGGGTTCCATATATAATTATTAAATAGTAGTAGAGAAGATAGAAGGAATTTATTCAGAAAGAAGGTACAAAAGTAAGGTGATTATGATGATATGATATACAAGTAAATATGATGATTTGTGCACCAAATGGCATAGCATCTAGATTTCTAAAGGAAAAATTAAAGAAGCTCAAGAAGGAAATAGATAGTAAGACCCCTTTCAGAACTAGATAAATTGAACAGAAAAATAAATAAGAAGGAAGTAAGGGAAGTGAATGAAATGCTAGAAAAATTAGAATTAACAGATATCTGGAGAAAATTAAAAAGGGATAACTAGGAATATACCTTCTTCTCAGCAGTACATGGTACAGATGCAAAGATTGGCCATGTACTAAGGCATACAAATATTGCAAACATATGCAGAAAAGCAGAAATAATAAATGCAACTTTCTCAGATCATAATGTGATAAAAATTATACTTAACAAGGGTCCATGGAAAGGCAAATTAATTGGAAACTAAATAATTTAATTCTTCAAAACTGGTGGGTCAGAAAAGAAATCATAGAAACAATTACAGACTTCATTAAAGGAGAGTAGTAAAGGCTAGGCAATAGGGATTATGTGATTTACCCAGGGTCACACAACTAGGAGGTGTCTGTAGATAGATCTGAACCCAGGTTCTCCCATCTCTTGGTCTTGCTCTTAGTCCACTGAGCCATCTATCTGCCTCCTCCATTGCTTCATTTCCAAAGAGGGTGCCAGGGTCCTGGCCCCTCTTCCATACAGAAGCACCTTGCTAGATTATTGCTTGGGGTCAAGTCCCTTTGGACTCAGAAGGACTAATCCCCACTTTCTGCCTTGATCCCTTGCTTCCTCTATCTGCAGGCGGGTCATATAAATCCCTATCCATTAATACCTCCCTCTTCTTGAATATTCACTTAATAGGAAGTTTGTAGCTTTATTCCTCATCCTCATATGTGACTATGATAGGACTCAAGAAGAGATAATCCTGGCTTCAGGCCCTATCATCAGAGGGGCCCTAAAGAATATTAGCCTTTAGCCTTCATATCCTTAGATCTGATTAGTTCAACAAGGAAAAGGGTCTCAAGAGAAAGTAAAGATGCATGGTACTGCGTTCTTTTACAAGTATGAGAAGGAAGAATTTCTCTTCTCTGTTATTTTTATTTTTTATAAAAATACTTTATTTTCAAATGTCTTTTATCTGCATTCAGACTCCAATAGTTCTTTCTTTGTAGGTGGATGGCATTCTTTGTCATAAGTCCTACAGAATTGTCCTACATCATTATATTGCTGAGAGCAGTTAAGTCTTTCACAGTTGATCATTCCACAATTTTGCTGTTACTGTGCATAATTTTCTCCTGGTTCTGCTTATTTCACTCTGCATTAGTTCATGTAGGTCTTTCCAACTCTTTCTGAAATCGTCTTGTTCATCATTTCTTACAACACAATAGTATTCCATTATCATATTTCACAATTTGTTTGGCCACTCCCCAATTAATGGACATCCTCTTAATTTCCAATTCTTTGCCACCACATAAAGGGCTGTGTTATAAATATTTTTGTACAAGTAGGTCCTTTTCCACCTTTTTCTTATCTCTCTTGAATACAGACATAGTAGTGGTAATACTGGATAAAAAGGTATATATTATTTGATAGCCCTTTGGGTATAATTCCAAATTGCCCTCTAGAATGGTTGGATCAGTTCCCAACTCCACCAACAATGTCCTACTCATAACAAAAGAAACAAGAAAAAAAAAGATACAAGAGTAGCTACAGAAGACCTCTTATTTTACTTTTTATGCTTTTCCAATTATATGTAAAATTTTAATATTTGCATTTTTTTAAATATAGTTCCACACTCTCTCCCTCCCTTCCTCCCTCATTTATCTCCCTATTGAAAAGGCAAGCAATTTGATACAGGTTATACATGTGCAATCATGCAAAACATATTTCCATATTAGTCATGCTACAGAAGAAAACAAAAACAAGAAAAGAAAGAAAAATTTAAAAAAATAAAAAAAATACCTCAATCTGCATTCAGACTCCCATCAGTTCTTTCTCTGGAGGTAGATAGGATTTTTCATTATAGGTCCTTTGGAATTGTTGTAAGATCATTGTATTGCTGAGAATGCTAAGCTATTCACAATCGATCATCATATATTTTTTACATTACTATATACAATGTTCTCCTGGTTCTTCTCACTTCACTTTGCATCAGTTCATATAAAAATGTCCATGTTTTTCTGAAAGCAATCTTTTGGTCATTCCTTATAGCACAATAGTATTACATCATAATCATATTCTACAACTTGTTCACTCATTCTCCACTTGATGGACATCCCCATAATTTCTAATTCTTAGACATCACAAAAAGAGCTTCTATAGATATATTTGTACATATAGGTTCTTTTCCTTATTTATTTTAATATCTTTGGGATTTAGAGCTAGTACTCTTATGGCCAGGTATGCAGTTTGATAGCCCTCTGGGCATAGTTCCAAATTATTCTCCAGAATGATTGGATCATTTCACAGCTCTACCAACAGTATATCAGTGTTCCAATTTTCTCACATCCCCTTCAACATTTGTCATTTTCCTTTTCTATCATATTAGCAAATCTGATGTGTAGAATGTCAATCTTGTTTTAATTTGCAGTTCTCTAATCAAAAGTGATTTAGAGCATTTTTTCGTATGACAATATGTAGCTTTGATTTTTTCATCTGAAACCTGCCTATTCATATCCTTTGACCAATTATCAATTGGGGAAATTACTGATATTCTTATAAATTTGACTCAGTTCTCTGTATATTTGGGAAATGAGACCTTTATCAGACAAACTTGGTCTAAAATATTTTTCAGAGTTTTTTTACTTTCCTTCTACTATTTTATTTGTACAAAATCTTCATAAATTAAAGTAATAAAATTATTCATCCTACACACTATAATGCTCTTTATCTCTTGCTTGCTCACAAATTTTCCCTTATTCATAGATATGATATTTTATGGTTCACTAAATTACTTATATCACCTTTTATATCTAAATCATGTATCCAGTTTCACCATTTCTTGGTATAGGGCATGAGATGCTGTTCTATACTTAATTTCTGCCAAACTGCTTTCTAATTTTCACAACATTTTTTTTTATCAAACAGTTAGTTCCTTACCCAAAAACTTGTATGTTTTGTTTAATCATACAGTAGTTTAGTATGATCATTTACTACTCTATATTGTGGATCTAATCCAATGATGGGCAAACTTTTTAAAGAAGGGGCCAAAGGAAAGAAAATATGCTCATCTGTCCGTCTGTTTCTAAGGCAACTCTTTCCAAGTTTCATTGTATTGTATCCTACTCATTGTATTCATCAGATTAAGAATAATGTCATGTGGCCAGATAGAACATTTCAGGGGACCACATCTGGCCCGCAGGTTGCAGTTTGCCCATCACTGATCTAATCCATTCCACTGATCCATCATTCAATTTCTTTGTTACCAGATTGTTTTCATGATTATCATTTTGTAATACAATTTGAGATGCGGTATAGCTAAACCAACTTTTCCATATTTTTTCTAATTGGTTCTCTTGATATTATTGACCTTTCGTATTTATAGATCAATTTTGTTATTTTTTCTTGCTCTATAAAATATTTTTAGATAGTTTGGTATTCTATTGATTAAGTAAATTTAGGTAGAATTCTCTTTTTTATTATATTGTATCACCAATTAATATTCTTCTAATTATTTAGACCTGTATTTATTTGTGTGAAAAAGCATTTTATAATTATGTTCATATAATCCCCATGTCTATTTTAGCATAAATCACATATGGTCATAGTGTATGATCTTAGTGAAATATTACTGTAATATCCCTGATATTATTTATTTATTTATATGTTTTTTAAGGTTTTTGCTTCAATATTCATTAGTTAAATTTATCCATAATTTTCTTTCTCTGTTTTTGTTCTTCTTGGTTTAGTTTTCAGCACCATATTTATGTTAAAAACTGAACTTTGCAGGACTCCTTCTTTGCCTATTTTTTCCAAGTAGTTTATATAGTAGTGGAACTAATTGTTCTTTAAAAGTCTGGTAGTTTATCTTTGAATCCTTCTAGTTTTGGTGATTTTTTTCCCCCTACGGAATTCATTGATGGCTTGTCCAATTTTTTTCTAAAATAAGGATAATTAAGTATTTCTTTCCTCTTCTCTCATAAGATCTCTTGGTAAGACTTAACTGAAATAATCTAATAATTGAATTTTCAGTATATTAAAAATGTTTTGCTTTACTAGAATCTATCTATGGTCCTCCAGTTTATATTTCATAATGTATTCTTAGAAAAATTGAAAGATCATAGATTTGGATCTGGAAGGGTCTTAAGATATCATCTACTCCAATGCCCTAATTACAGAGATGAGGAAAAGGGAGCTTAGAGAGGAGTCTGTCTTGTCCAAGAATACACATAGTAAATAGCAGAGCAAGAATATGAACCTAATTCCTTTACTCTCCGTCCAGTGCTCCCCACTCCCAATCTCTCTCCCCACAGAGTTGCAGACATCTCTCCTGAGAGTCAAAGGCAACCTTGTATCTTCTGCAACCCGGGTCTGCCAGACCTGAACATAAATGGAGATTTCCATTTGCAAAGAACAAATGAAGTTTGGATCTATTCTAAAACCTGAAATCTTCTTCCTAAGATTAGAGGCATGACATATTGTTTTCCACTTTCTTAAGATATTTTATTCCAGCTGGGGCCACAGTAGGTCAAGATTAGCAATTATCACCATTTTAACAACTTTGAAGGATACAGGATTTTGCAATGAATAGCTAAGTAGGAAGCCTCCAAAACAACTCCTTACCACAAAAAAGATTGGGGAGCCCTTGCTCAACAATTCTGCATGAAGTGGTTTTCCTTTTGTATATTAAACATTTCATTTATTTTTATTATTTTAATGAAAGCCATATAGCTGCCTACCTTGCAGGATGAATGAGGATGAATTAAATAGCATATGTGAATGAGAAAGAATTAAATTGCTCATTGTGATATGCTTTCAGCTATTAGATTTGAGCTATCAATGAAAATTATTATTATTGTTGGACTATATTCTGCCAAATGCTTTTTTGTAACAAGTGGATTGATGATAGACTATATAGCACATTGTTATTAGATGTAGAGAAACTAAACTCATAATATTTATTGTAAAAATCAAAGCTCATTGCACCATCATCATATAACTTTTTTTTGAAATGCTATTCTTTGAGTGATTACCCAGAAGCTAGCAAACAAACAGCTGAGTTTTACTCATGAGCTTTTAAAAATAGTGTCAGTAATCATTTCTTCCACCTCCTGTTTGCTCTCTTTTTTTAAATGGAAGTCTGCCTCTCATTGCAGAATTACAAGACACATAGGAATAAATACCTAATCAGCTTCCTCTGGAATTGTCTGGTTTGGGAGAAGCATGGGAATTTGATCTCAGAATAAGAAAAGGAAGAACAAAAGGTAACCCAGAGGAGAAAGACAAGAGGAACCTGCTGTCATTGAAGGATGTTCTAGGCGGTATTACCTGGATCCTATGTATTTCGTGTATTTGAAATCTCTTGAAAGGGTAGATTCATTTTATTTCTTGATCAGTTCCAAAAGAATCCTTAGTATTTATTATTTCATTGTCTATGGTATCTTTAATCAAGAAGTTAGTTTCCTTCCTTATCCCTTTTAGTTAGATCTATTTTTGCTTTTGCTTTTTTTTTTTGAGATCATGATTGCTAAACATACTTTTTCTTACCTCAGCTGAAACAAAATAGATTCTTCTCCAGCCCCTTACCTTTACTCTGTGTGTATCTTTCTGCTTTAAGTGTGTTCTTGTGAACAACATATTGTACGATTCTGATCTTTAATCTAATTTGCTTTCCATTTCTGTTGTAGGGGTTATGATTACTGTGCATTTCCTTCCAAACTGCTCCCCCACCCATTTAGCCTTCTCTAGCTTCTTTTTCACACTATCCCTCCAAAGAAACGTTTTCCTTCTCAGCACTACCTCTCCTAGTTGGCCCTCCCTTCAATCAATCCCACCCCATCCTTTCCTCTTTCCTTTTTCCCCTTTTCCCTTTTCCCTACTTCAGCCCCTGCACCAACTTCCATCCCTGCCTTTCTATCCCTCCCCTCCCCCACCCCAGGTCCTGTTGGGTAAGATTGATTTCTTTATCCAACTGAGTTTGCATATAATTCTCTTTGAACCAGTTCTGATGAGAGTAAGGTTGAAGTGTTGCCTGTCCCTTCCCCCTAGTGCACCGCTACTGTAAAAGCTCTTTAGTGTCCTTTTTTTTATGTGAGATAATTTACCCCCATTTAACCTCTCCCTATGATCTAACATTAGCAACAGCAGCAATGTGAATAAATGAAGGATCTATGTTATTCCTCAGAAGGAAGAGCTCCTTCCCCTACTCAGATAACTTCATGCAATTGCTTGAGGCACGGAAAGGCTTAGGGACTTGTTTAAGGTTGCAGAATTACTAATCATTCAGCACTTATTTATTAAGCGCTTACTGTATCTGAGTCATAGTGCTAGCCTTTGATGATATAAATAAAAGAATTGGATAGTCCCTGCCATTAGATAGCGTAAATTTTAAATTTAAATTTTAAATCAACTCCCTACACAGAGGAAATCAAAACCTTATGATCTGTTTAAATTTGTTTTGTCAAAGCTAATAATTTGTTGGTTTTAATAAGAGAATCTTCCATCAAAATCATCAATCACCATTCATTTCCCTGGATTAATTTCTTTGCAATTACATAGAAATGTTCTGTATGACACGGAAATAAGAATTTGTAATGTACTGGCTTCCATGTATCCATGGCACAGACTTTTTACTTGAGTTGAAAAATGATGATCCTTCACCACAGATGTGGGCAATGAATTGAGAGTCTAATAATTTCTTATTCTTATTGCTGCTAATACTAGCTGGTGTTTGACTTTTAGGTATCATATATACAGTGCATTTTACAATGACCCTCCTAATTTACTATAATAAACCACTGTAATATTTCTGGGCTCACAAGAGGAATCAGTATAATGCAGAACCAGTTCCTAAGGGATTTTACTTCAAAAGCCACTGCTTTGCATTCTCTCTCTATTTCAGCATGCTCAGCCATTACTTTCCTATCATGTTGTTATCAGATGTTCTACAAGTTGACAGAAATTACTGTGTGCCAAGTGAAGATGAAGTCAGAATAATTACATGGGCTTATTCAACAAAAGGTATGCACAATGATATCATCCTAATCATAGCATTAGCTAATATTATTCTCCTTATTCTCAGCCACTCATTTTTATTTTTAATCTGTTCTGAATCACAGTGTTTAGTGACATTCTGATGTTTAATCATTCCAAGCTTGAAAAGCAACAGAAATTGTATATTAGCTAGGTTAGATATTTGACATGAATTTCCTTTTAAGGGAAATTTTTTTCCAGTGGGGAAAGATATAATATAGAGGGGCTACAGGAGATGAGAGGAGGGGAAGAGAGAAGAAAGAAATTTTTATTTGAATGGCTGCCCAAATTAAAATTATAGACTTTTAAAGAATTACATACACTTATATGCAGAGCATATTACATTATACATGTAGTATCCATGCACATATATGGTATATTTATACATGCATATTGTCGTATCTGTGGTTTGATACATATTTTGGGCAGCTAGGTGGATCAGTGGATAGAGTGCTGCACCTGGAGTCAGGAAGATTCATCTTTCTGAGTTCAAATCTGGCCTTAGACATTTAATAGCTGTGTGACCCCAGGCAATTCATTTAACCATATATGCCTCAGTTTCTTTATCTGTCAAATGAGCTGGAGAAGAAAATGGCAAATCACTGCAGTGTCTTTGCCAAGAAAACCTCAAATGGGTTCAGAAGGAGTTAGGCATGACTGAAACAACATATGCTAAGATATACGCCATATAAAAAGGTGAGATTCTTATGCTGATGAAATCACTGCAACTAGCAAAGTACTGGAAATATGGTAGAATCATTATATTTGCTAGTGTTCAGAATTAGAATCCATCAAATGATGGATTATCCTCTTCTAGAGCTCTCTATGTGTTCAGCAGCTATTACCCCATATATTCCAAGCAAAACATTCCTTTCAATCACTTTTTTTTTCACAGCACCCAGTATACCAAGCTTTACCTTCTTAAATTGTTCTTGCTCGCCATAATCAGGAATATCACCAATTCTTGACATTCAAGGCAGAAAGCATGGCCCAAAAGGTATCCATCCTCTGTGTCCACCAAGCAAGCTAGAATTAGCTAGTGTAGTTTAGTTTTGTTTTGTTTTGCCACCAGATTTTAATACCATTTCCCAAGCCCTTCATTACATCTATTATGTTTGAAAAAAGGAAATTCTCACTTAAAAACACGTACCCTATAGTCAGAGAGCTTGGGCTCAAATCTCACTTTTTGATACTAGTTATTAGTATGATCTTGGGCAGGTTACATCACCTCCTTTTGGATCAGTTTTCTTATCTGCAAAATGAGTGATTTGGAATGGATACCTTCTAAGGTTCTTTTCAGCCTTAGATTCCATAGTTTTCTGTAACTAACGCAAATTCTTTTTATCTCTATGACTCATTTGAAATGGAAATAGGTGAAAATGAATATCAATTTTTTTCAATTTTTACTCATACCTTTTACATTGTTATTTTCAGAAATGTTTCTCATCCCTCTGTATTTTACTTCTTCCTTCCCTTCAGCTAAAGAAAAAGAGCTAAGAAAAATCAACCAACATAGATATCTAAAACGTATGGTATATACTACAATGTGCCTTCAGTTCCCCACTTCTTGGACAAAAGAAGTGGAATAATACACATTGTTTATGGATTTTTATTCATTGGTATTAATATTATCTGAATTTCCAATATTGCATAAATACTGTTCTCTTTGCTTTAGTGCTGAAGGAATTATATCTCTCAGAATAAACTCTGATTTTTTGTGAGATGAAGCCCAAGTTCATCAACATTCAGGACATATGCCAGGCCCACTTTTCATGCTTACCCTTTGCTCTGGCAGTCTTGTTATGAGGGTAGAAAATGCTTGCCAAGATTTTCCTTCGCCGAGGACAAAGGCTTTAACCCTAATGGGTAGGGTTATTTTTTAATTGTTTAAAAGGAAATGAAACTCTCAAGTCTCAAATATATATTTTTCTAAATTGATAGAATATCCAAACATGGAATTACTTATATAGTAACTAGAGTTGGCAGCTGAAGAGCAGACAGCTGGTAAAGAGATTTTAGAAAGGAGACCAAGTGCATAGAGTCATAGAAGAACAATTTTGAGGTCATTACTCATAATGTAAGGTGAAGAACTATATTTTAAACTCATCATTATTCTTCCCCTTCACCTCCTTAACTTACTCACTCCTTATTTTAAGATCTACAGACTCAAAACTATTTCAAAATTAAAAGGGAATCCCAGAAGAATTTTGCAGCTGAAAAAAAAAAAATACTGGATTTGGAATCAGAGTACATAGGTTCAAATCCCTTCTTTTCCATATGCCTAGTGACTTTGGACAAGTCACTTAATTCTCAATTTTCTGATGAATAAAATGTGGCAGCGGATAAGAGCTTAGTTCCAAAGTACTCTCCAGAATGGTTATTTGCTATTTTCTTTTCTTTTTTTATTCATTTTAATTTTTTTTCTAAATTATATGTCCATACAATTTTCAATAATCAGTTTTCTGACATGTTGTGATCCATATTCTGTCCTCTCCCATATCTCCCTTCTTCCCAGGATGCCAATATATACCATTTTATACAAGCGCTATCTTATTTACCCTTCTCTGGAGTGATTCCGTTGTTCAGTGCCCTTCCATATATGTCATATTCAAAATTGAAAATAATGCTCCAGATGGGCCCAGACTGGAGCAGAATGCCATGGTATTACCATCTAAAATTGGATTGCAATTCCTTACACTTGAAAAAATATATACATCCTTAGCTATACTCTTCTAGGATTTAAGAAATATTAGCTTTTGTATTTCCTTATATATTGTGCATGTTGTTTTCCCCAATAAAATGTAAACTCTTTGTGGAAGGGAATGCTTTCTTTTTTTCATTATATGACTACTCCTATCATAGTGCTTTATATTTAATAATATTTACTAAATATATATTGAGTTAATGAATTATAATAATATCCTACTTCATGTGCTCTTGATGAAGATTGATTCTTGTTAAAATCATCAATTGATTATTTGGTTTATTTACTATTATTTACTTGGAATGAGTAGTTCTCTAAAATAATTCTTACCAATCATTCTCTCTTTTTGGAACCAACGGATATTATGTGAGATTTGTACATGCACGATCATTTTGGGAGTCTGAATCCGTATTCTAATAATGGTTTCAGTATTCAAAAGCATTATAGAATTTCTCTGAGAATTGACTTTAAAATTTAATGAACATTATTTCTGTCCTTAGTGGTGGCGAATATTAATCCTTTTATGGCAGGTATTTTGATTTATTAAAGCAAATGAAAGTAATTTGGAGCCAAACATAAAAGATCAAGATGATCAAGCTGTGAGATTCCAAAAACAATTATTCTATACAGATGAGACAAGCTTTCTTGTTTGACTTGTAATCTAACTCTGAAGCCAGTTCTCAAGAGAGAAGGGATAGTGGTAGTTCAAATACTTTTTTTGAGAATGGGAAATAAAACTAGAATGAGCATGTTATCTCCTAAGGAGACTACTGTTAAGAACAACCTATTTCACATCTTTAATATATGTTTTCATGTATGTGTGTTTGTTTTTTTTTAATCAATCTCATTTATTTGTAGGAATCTGTGTGCTGAAGTGTACAAACTATATCTAGATTTCTTTATGAGTTTCAATTTGGAAACAATTATAACATGGAAAGCTAAAAAAATGGAGTTATTTCTGAGGTTGGATTATCACTTTTTGAGACAAAAAGAAGATTTATGTTTTTGGTGGTAATTTGAACTATGTGGCCTCTGTGTATCTTGCCAGTCTCAGATTCAGTGGGTAGGTTGTTGATTAGCAATAATGTCATTTATTTGGTAAGGAATAATAGGATTTTAAACTGGAAAGGATTTTAAAAATCACCTATTCCAATCCACTTACTTTATAGATTAGGAAACCAAGCCCTAGAGAAATGAAGTAGCCTGTTCAGATTTGTAAGGGTAGTAAAACAGCAGAGTATAAATTTAAAATGAATACAACTGACTTTCAACTCAGCAGTCTATTCACAATCTCAAACTGCCTTGTATATATTTATAGCTAGAAGAGTCTTTAGATGATATTTAATCCATTACTCTCACTCACCTTATTTTACAGATAAGGAAACTGAGTTATAGATAAGTTATTCTTTTCCCAGGGTTAAACAGTTCATAAGGAAAAGAGTGGAGGTTCAAATGTAAGTCCTTATTCCAAAACCTAGACATATTCCATTACTTAAAATTACCTTCTGAGTTAGATTCACCTTTTAATGTTTGAACTCTCTCTGTTTTTGGATTTTTACAACAACCTGATAGATGCTTAGAGTGAATATCATCATGAAATAATGAAATAGACACAGAGAGGTTAAATAACTTGTTTAAAGTTCCTAGCCTGCTAATGGCAAAGTTGGCATTAGAATCCTGTTTTACTTCCTTCTGATTTCCAGTCAAATTCTCTTCCCATGACACCACATTCTTCATGCAGATATAAGATATGAGTTCCAGAATCTTTAGAAGAAAAGAACCAAGTTGGTTATGGTTTTTTTGTAGTTAATTTCTTAGCCATAAGTATTTATATTCTCTAAATAGCCCTAATTTGAACAGTTCACATTTGATTCAAGGCTTCCTTACTATTGGTGGGAAACTAAGCAGGAAATGAGTCCTTTATTCTGTTGTCATTTTCACCATAAGTTTTTATTTTAATTAAAACACACGTGCAAAGTTGCCCTACCGAAGATAAAATGGAAGTGGTTACTTCAGTAAAACAGCTTAGCAGCTCCCATGATTTGCAGAATTTAAGAGCGGTGGCTCTTGTTCAAAGTGCAGCATCTCTATTAGTTACTTAACTGCTTGTAACAATTCAGCTGCAGAAACAATCTCATCCCTAATGACTGTAACATGAAAACAGCTTGCATTTGCCAGTCCTCAGGACTCAGGAATTAATTGTGATGACTGTATACCCCTCACTGTATTGACACTCTTCCTAAAGTGATTTATTGGTTGCTAATTACAAATTTGTGGTAAGTTAATTTCCACTTAGAGAGTATTTGGAATTCCAGCTCAATGGTATGCTTATTATCTCATTTATTTTGTGACACAGAATCTGTATCTCCTTCAAAAGTCTTCTTGAGCTCTAACATTTCCCATGGATAATCTTCGCATCCTTGACAAGGAAGCATTTGGTAGCCAAAAGAACAGAGCTTGATAGACAAAGAGAGCTTGAATTTGTGAAGTTTTTTTTTTCAAAGAGTAAAGACTAACAACCTTTTCAAAAGGAAATCAGAGACCCCACAATAGAGAGTTGAAAATTCATTAAAGAAAACCATTTAAATCCAATGTGTTTTTTTTAAGGTAACAGACTTTAATAGCAGTGCACCTAAAAAGACAAAGGATTTAGTTTATAGTACAAAGTGTTGAGCACATTTAAGTGCCCAATTAATGTTTGTTAAATTGGATTTTGAATGATTTTCCCATGTTGCTCTCCTCTTTAAAAATTTACTAACATCAGTGGACTATTGTGAATTAGGACAGCAAGGTGATTCACTGGATAAAGCACAGATCTTAGAAGCACTGAGTTCAAATCTGACCATGCATTACTAGCAATATTACCGTGATTGATTCACTGTCTCTGTAGTTAAGTCTCCTCCTATGCAAAATGAGGTTTTTTTTTTTGATAGGTGGGCTCTAGCATTCATTTCAGTTCTAATGAGTCCAAAGATCTTATAAAGAAAGATGTTAGATATCTCACACCCTATAACAAGATAAACTCAGAATGGGTGAATGACTTGAATATAATGAAGGAAACTAAGTAAATTAGGTGAGCACAGAATAGTATATTTGTCAGATCTATGGGAGAGGAAAGATTTTAAAACCAAGCAAGAGTTAGAAAAAAATCACAAAATGTAAAATAAATAATTTTGACTACATTAAACTAAAAAGTTTTTGTACAGACAAAACCAGTGCTAGCACAATTAGAAGGGAAGCAACAAATTGGGAAAAAATCTTTATAACAAAAAACTCAGATAAAAGTCTAATTACTCAAATGTACAAGGAGCTAAATCAATTGTACAAAAAATCAAGCCATCCTCCAATCAATAAATGGGCAACGGACATGAATAGGCAATTTAGAGAAATGCAAATCAAAACAACTCTGAGTTATAGTAGATTGGCTAAAATGACAACAGGGTAGAGTAATGAATGTTGGAGGGGATGTGACAAAATTGGGACATTAATGCATTGCTGGTGGAGTTGTGAAACTGATCCAACCATTCTGGATGGCAATTTGGAACTATGCACAAAGAACTTTAAAAGACTATCTGCCTTTTGATCCAGCCATAGCACTGCTTGGATTATACCCCAAAGAGATTATAAGGAAAAAGACCTGTACAAAAATATTTATAGCCGCACTCTTTGTGGTGGCAAAAATTTGGAAAATGAGAGAATGTCCTTTGATTGGGGAATGGCTGAACAAATTGTGGTATCTGTTGGTGATGGAATACTACTGTACTCAAAGGAATAATGAACTGGAGGAATTCCATATGAACTGGAAAGACCTCCAGGAATTGATGCAGAGTGAAAGGAGCAGAAGCAGGAGAACATTGTACACAGAGACTGATACACTGTGGTACAATTGAATGTAATGGACCCCTGTACTAGCAGTAATGCAATGATCTGAGACAATTCTGAGGGACTTAGGAGAAAGAAAACTAGCCACATTCAGAGGAAGAACTGTGGGAGGAGAAACACAGAAAAAAAAACTGCTTTTAACACATGGGCTGATGGAGATATTATTGGGGATGTAGATACTAAAAGATAACTTTAGTCCAACTATCAATAATATGGAATTAGGTTTTAATCAATGATACATGTAAAACCCAGTGGAATTGTGCGTCAGCTAAGGAGTGTTAGCAGGACTTGGGGGAGAGGGAAAGAACATGAAATATGTAATTATGAGGAAATATTCAAAATAAAAAGAAAAAAGAAAAATATTTGAAAATAAATAAATGAATGAATGAATGAATGAATGAATGAATGAATGAATAAAAAATAAAGATGTTAGAACAAGGACAGAGTTAAGGAAATAAAAACTTGAGTTCATATTCTAAGGTAAAAGGAAGTGAATATATGGAAAAATAATTTAATATATAATTTTTACTTAATTCTTATAGGTGATCATTTTTGTTGTTCAGTCGTGTCTGAATTTTTTTTTTAAACTCTTGTACTTCGGTGTATTGTCTCATAGGTGGAAGATTGGTAAGGGTGGGCAATAGAGGT
Source organism: Gracilinanus agilis (assembly GCF_016433145.1). Classification (NCBI taxonomy): domain Eukaryota; kingdom Metazoa; phylum Chordata; class Mammalia; order Didelphimorphia; family Didelphidae; genus Gracilinanus; species Gracilinanus agilis. Next base: position 497,566,928 of record NC_058131.1, on the reverse strand, counting down.
CAAGTGACTTGCCCAGGGTCACACAGCTGGGAAGTGGCTGAGGCCGGGTTTGAACCTAGGACCTCCTGTCTCTAGGCCTGACTCTCACTCCACTGAGCTACCCAGCTGCCCCCTGTCTGACTTTTGATGACTCCATGACGTGGTGTTTTGTTTTGTTTTGTTTTGTTTTGTTTTGTTTTGTTTTGTTTTGTTTTGTTNTGACGTGGTGTTTTGTTTTGTTTTGTTTTGTTTTGTTTTGTTTTGTTTTGTTTTGTTAGCAAAGATACTGAATTAGTTTGCCATTTTCTTCTTCAGTGGATCCAAAGGATTTTTATGACAAATTAAGGCAAATTAGGAAAAAAACTGAAAGGACAAGAGAGAAAAAAATGAAAAATGAATCTAGGAAGTAAAATAAATGCTCCCTAAAATATTGTCAAATGATGTAGTCAAAATGCACGTCTCAAAATTCTATTCATTTGTCTGAAGAGCTCCTTAATCTAAGGAATGTAGAGGCAGTTAGGTGGAACAGTGGATAAGACAGGAGTTCAAATTTAGTCCCAGGCATTTATGAGTTATGTGGCCCTGAACAAGTCACTTAACCGTTGTTTGTCTGTTTCCTCAAAACACTAGCACATACTTTACAGTGTTGTAAGGAATCAAGTGAGGTAACATTTGTAAAAAACAAACAAGCAAAAAACTCTTAGTATAGTACTAACATATAAGAGACACTCTTTCCTTGTCCAGTGTCACCTAACTAGTAAGTATTTAAGGTCACATTTAAACTTCCTTGTTCCTGATTTCAAGTACAAAACTCTGTCCTTTTGCAATGCTGCCTTTAAATGATTCCTATGTAATTATGGTATCATCTTCAAGTTGATCTTTCTTCAATATACACATCATTTGTGTATATAATGTATTTCAGTAGTTCAGTTGGTCTGAGGTCTCATCAGTGTGAATGCTAATGTTTAAATTGCAAATCATCTACATCTTCTTATCCCATGTGATTCTCATTCATGTGGATGAATATTTTGATTCTTTGATGGATCCATGATTTTACCAAAATGATTATATCTTCCAATGAGGAAGATTGTGACTCATTTCATACCTGGCCATCATATATACTTCAGAGCCACTCTTTACCTGAGACCTTCAGCGATTAGATTTAGATCTAGATGTGCATGTATGGAATATGTAAAGGGGTATATGTACATATATGCATATGCAGAACACAGATGTATGTGTGTATTTACATACATATATGTATTCTTAAGTAGTGTATGATACATCTCCACCTGTTTTTTTTTTTTTTTTTTTGCTTTGTTTTGTTTTCACTCTAACAGGTTTTTTTAAGTTCTGATACCTCTTAGCTTCTGGTTTGCGTTTGACATGTGGACTCTCCAAAACACAGAGCTCAACATCATGCAGGAAAAAGACATTCTTTGCATTTATGTTTATTGTTTCTCTTCCTGAAAGCTGCTGATAATTTTCTTAACAGGAAGAGATACCAAGCAGGAGTAATTTGCCTTCTTTTTCCTCTACAGCAGCTAATGGTATTGTGGTTAGAGAACTGGGCTTAAGGTCAGGAAAACAGTTCAAATCCAGCCTCCGACACTTACTGTGTGAAATCAAGTAAGTAACTTAATTTCAGTGTCAGTTTCTTCAACATTAAAATATGGATAATAGCAGCTGGATTGTTGTGATGATCAAGTGAGAGAATATTTCTAAAATGGTTAGCACCATCCCTATGACATATTAGGTGATTTATAAATTATTATTCCTTTTTCCTTTTGAGTAGTCCAAACTAGAAAGATGTGGTATGTGAGGGTCAACAAAAATGGAAAAAATTTCAACTTTAAATTAAATTTTATTAAAAATTCTATTCAAAAATTCTTAAAGGATATAAATTGTTTGAGTGCATAATTATGTGTATTACACATAAAGCACTGTGATCAAAAGTTGGAAAAAACATTTCAAAGAATTCATCTCATTGAAAGAAGAAAAGACATATGCAAAGGGAATTATAAGTTAGAATTCATGTGTAGGTTACTAGGTCAAGGGAATTAAGCAGATGGGTGTGAAAAGTTCAAAGAAGAGGTTATTGCTAAATCATATTGCTTATCATCTTAGAGACAGGGAAGGGAAGTAGAAAGGGAAAGAAGGAATTTGGAACTTAATCTTTTTATTTTTATTTCATCTATTTATTTTTTAAGCCCTTAACTTTTGTGTATTGGCTCCTAGGTGGAAGAGTGGTAAGGGTGGGGGATCAAGTGACTTGCCCAGGGTCACACAACTGGGAAGTGTCTGAGGCCAGATTTGAACCTAGGACCTCCTGTCTCTAGGCCTGGCTCTCAATCCACTGAGCTACCCAGCTGTCCTGAACTTAACCTTTTTAAAACAAATGTTAAAATTATTTTTACATATAATTAGGGAAAAATAAAATATTAAATATTAAAAAAATAAAAAGAAGAGCTTATTATTTCTATTTGGGATAATCAAGAAAGGCTTTATGGAGCACATGGTACCCAATACAGTCCTTAAAGGAAAAAAACTGCAAGTATAAATATAGGCAATATCAATAATCAATAAATGAAGAATAACATTCATAGAGGTACCAGAAGACAGACTAAAATAGGCAGATTGAGTAACTCAGATTCTATTGCCAAGACAGTGAATGTGGGTTCTAGTTTTGGTTTGGCAATAGACTAACTCCCAAACTCTATCTCCCCTCCTCTCCCAATTTGTACATAACATTAAATGCATTAGGGTCTCATTTATTTTACTAAATGGGACAGGAGTGGAAAAGTTTGTTGGAGAGTTGGCTGTTTGTTTTTAAGAATAGTAAGGCAAATGGTATAGCAGATAGAGTAATGAAATTATAATATTATCACTTACTTTGGGCCACGCACTATGCCAAACTTTCCAATTATTGTCTCATTTGACCCTCATAATAACCCTGGGAGATAGGTGCTTTTATTATCTCCATTTTATAGGATGAGGAAACCGAGGCAAACAGGGTAAGACATTTGCTCAGGAAGACTCTATATTTGAATTCAGGTCTTCCTGACTCTATACCCTGTACTCTATGTGATTTGACACCACCTAGCTGCTAGGTTTAAGAAAAAAAAAAGTCTGGATTTAAATTCTGGCTTGGAAAATTACCAGGTACATGACTGTACAAATCATATGTCTTCTCTTGGCCTCAATTTTTCATATGTCAAAGGAAGGGATGGATGAAATCAACTCTAAGATCCTTTCCATCTTTGAGTCTACGATCCTATGATCAATTTATCAGTTATGTACACATATAGGAACCGAATCCAATAACTGGCACAAGGTTTACATGGAAAAATCTACTACAACTTGCTTGGCACAGGAAATTAAACTTCCTATTTGTAATTCCCAGTAACTAAAGTAATAATTAGTGAGGTGTTTCTTATTTTGCTATTTGATATTTCTGTGATTTCTTTGATGAGGTAAATTGACTCACCCAAAGTTGCACAGATAGCAAATTATGAAGATGGAATTTGAACATAAGTCTTATGATTTCAACTCTTTTGGCAATTTATTTGCAACAGATTGGTACAGATCACAGCCCATCAATACCTCATCTTATGTAACTTATTCATGCAAAGCCCTTTTCTCATTCTTTTTTATATCTCAAGAGTTACCATTATATCACTTGGACTGCCCATCTATTATATCTTTTTTTTTCTCATCTGCACCAACCTTTCTAGCTAAGCATGCACTAGAACAAAGGTTCTTAACTTGAGGCCTGTAAACATTTTTTATAATTATATTTCAATATAATATTTACTTTAAAATTACTATTCAAAACAGTAACACATATTATTTAAATTTTTTTGCTTTTAAATTCTCTATGTTTTATTAATTTAAAAACAACAATACAAGACAACTTCAAGGGACTCATGACAAAAAACGATATCCATATTCATAGAAAGAATAGGCAGAGTCCAAATGCAGATTGAAATATATCATTATCCACTTTATTTCCTCCATGTGGTTTTCTCCAGTATAAACAATATGTGTCATTTCACAACATGACAAGGAGGAAAATATGAGTTAAAAATTATATATATATATAAATGTATATACATACAAAAAGATATTAATTACCTGTCTTCTTGAGAGGAGATGGAGTGAGTGGGAAGGAAAAAATGAGAGAGATTTGGGGACATAACTAATGAGAGAATTTGTTTCTCTTACAAAAGAGTATTATAATTTTTATATATTTATAACAAATAATATGGATTATATTATTTATATGTTATGTTGTATATAAAAATAAAATAAATGGTAACTAAAAATGACAACACAACTTGATGTGTATAAATAGTAGGTTTCAACAGATTTCCAAAAAAAGCGCATGACAAAAAAAAATAATATGCCCTACAATCAAAAAAGAAAGCAAGAAATATAAATTAAATAACTCATACCATTCATTCTGTATAACCGATTGTTTAATAATTCAGGCTACTAATAATATAGGTTTTAAAATTTCTTTGTTCCTTTGCTATTTTGATTGTTTTTACATTGTATGCTAATATTTTATTATATATTTGTTAACAAGAAGAAGGAAGATAAAAAAAAATACTCCCTTTAACGAATAGAACAGAAAACATAAAGTTCTTGAATTCAGGAAGGATTAAGACTTTTCTGATTCAAAAATTTCAAGTATACTTATCTTCAGCCTTTAAAAAACAGTTCTATTTTTGAAACAACACTTCTAAAATAATAGAGGCACTTGGTACTTACACAGTAGCTAGGATTAGGTTCTTTCTCTCAGCAGTGGACATTTTTCAAAATAAGAAACACCTCACTAATTTCACTGGGATGTGCCTATGCACTGTGTTTCTAAGATAATCAACAATAGTTCATTAATGATAGTTTCCTAAATACCATGGAAAAAAGAAATCTTAAGAAGGCCATAGTAACCAGGGTGCTAAAGGTATGCTGTGACCAAGCAGAGAATCCTGTAACATTTCTACTCAAAAACAGTCTTGAGCAACAAAATAAAATTAGATAGAAATTTTTTAAAAATCTAGTCAGTATTTTGGAAAAAAATGTTATTGGTGCTGTATTAAGTTTGGATATGTGTGAGAGAAAAAATAAACCATTTTTATATTGTTTACATTCAATGGTAAAGAGGAAACCATCTAATCCAAGAATTCTTCACCATATTTTGTGTCTTGTCCCCTTTGGAAGTCTAGTAGAAACTGTGGGCCCTTCTCCATATTGTTTTTAAATGCATGCAGTAACAGTAGGATTATAAAAGGAACCAATTATTTTGAAATGCAATTATGATCATTTATATTTTTAAAAATGTCATAGAATCAAGTTAAGAGCCTTGATCTAGTTCATCTCCTTTATTTAAAAATGGATATCCAGACTCAGAAAATGTAGATTTTTCTTTTCCAAGGTTGCACAGATGATAAATTATGAAAGGTCTTGTGACTCAAAATTTAGTTTGCTTCCTGCTTTTTTTCCTGCATCTTAGTTTTTTTGCTTCCTGCTTTTTAAAAATATTTTTTCAATAACTGTGTATGTATATATATATATATGAATTTATCTCCATTAAACTCTTAATCTGATGGCTCACAGTGATGTCAGAATGACCAAGTGTTTCTAAAGATACAATAGATAAGATCCACTGTTTACAGTTTAGAACACAAGAGAGCAAAAAATCTTTTTTATTGTTGCTACTTTTGGCATACTTGTTGCTCCTATTCATTATTCTAAGCAATGGCATGTAGGAACATTGATTGTCTTATAGTGAAGGGAAATTTTTATTGAGGAAGTGGGCTGCTGAATGAAATCCATTTTCCACAGGTCATTTAGATTACCTACCGAAAGTATATATAAACACACTGGATTCACAAGTGTTCCATCAATGGCTTTGGTATCGGTTTATTGTGTTATTGTATCATTCATGATTCATTATGTTTTATTTATTAAAAAGGAATGAAAGCAAGTGAGGGGTAAAAGTCTAAGAATCCTATATTTATTTGAACACTTCAGAGAACAAAATGGCAACTAAAATTTTCTATGTGAAATAAAATTATAATTTTTTTTTCATTGGCTAAGAGAAACCATATGAGACACGATTAGGAAGATAGTTTGTCATTGACCTCTGAGATTCTGAGATAGTCTGGGCTCTATCTTTTGATTGTCCTCACACAAAGACTTGAGTAGAGAAGAATAGAAACATGGGGGAGGCTACAAAAAAGAAGTAACACACGGGATGTTACACTGAACTAATTGATTTAGAGTCTTAGCTCTACCTTGAGCAAATCACTAATTTTTTTTTAATCTCTTTCCTCACTTGTCAAATGAGATTGTGTCGCAGAGGCATGATGAGTCAACTGAGAACAAGATTATGAAAGTTTTATCAGCTAATGAGTGCTACACGCACATAATTTATTATTAAACGTTGAAAATGAGGATAAAATCACAAAAGAGCAAAATGGTATAGTATAATACGTAGTGGATATAGAACCAGAGGAAGTACATCCAAATTGCATATCTCCTAATGACTGCCTACATGGACCACATTAGACTGGACCAGTTGCAACCACTGTACTTCAATTTCTTTATCTCTAAACTGAAATGGTTGAAATATGTGACTTTGAGAGGCTCTTTCATTTTTAAATCTGTGATTCCATGACAGCTTCATAACCTATTTTTTTCTAAATTATTTTTTGAGAAGGGACTTTGCAGATAGTTTTTAATGCCTCCTTCCCCTAACACATTGTACTGGAATATAGTCAGAGTTTGACTTTAACTTCTATTATTTTCAGGGATCAAATTTACTTTCAAAAATAATGTACACTATCTTTAATTGATGTGTAACCAGGTACATTAACTGCTATCATTAGAGAACATCAAAGCGAATCAACCTGTCTCGTCTCTCACTCTTTTTAAGCAAAATGTATAACACATCGTGTTTCCTGTCCATTTTCTAGTATTCCCAGTTTTCTCCTGTTACTTGTTGAAATGCTTCCAGCAAGTGATTCTTCTCTCACTGTGTGTGCCAGGAGCATGAGGCTGTCTTGTGTGGTTTCCCTTAGCCCTTTGAAAGAAAAGGCATTTTTCATTTCTTATAGAGATTTCCTTGTTACCGCTTGTGTGCTAAAATGTTCAAACAAATCTGTGACTAGTCTTTTTTTTCTTCACTTGCTTTTCATATGTTAAACATATAGAATTATGAATAATGCTGTAATCTTTTATGGAACCAGGACAGAAACATGCTTTCCATTATAGTTTTTTTTTTTTACTATCTTCCTTTGCAAAAAACCAAACACTGTAACCCTTTGGGGTTAAATCCCCTGAATTCCTAATTGTGGGCAGTACATAGAATGAGGAGAGTGTTCCTTTTCATTATACTTCTACTTGATTTGATCTATGAATAAATTTCCCAGAAAATATTTACTCACTGATTGATTTATTATAGAAGATGCAGCTTTTCACAATACCTGAGTATGTGTGTATATGTGTTGGTGTTTATGCCTGTGTCTGTGCCACGGAAAAAGATTAATATTCATCATTTCTATTCCACACACATGTGAAAACTAGTCTTTGGTTTACTTCAAGGATCTTTATCAACTTTGTGGTCTGCTATTGCATTAAGAATCAAGAATCTTACTGGTAGTCTATACTTTCCCCCTAAATAGTTATTTTGAAAAAAAAAAAAAGCAATTAAATTCTCAGGGCCCCAGTTTCCAAATGGAATGATACATCTATTTTACCTATGCCTAAGAGCCACAAAATCTTAAAGTTTAAAGATTACTCATAAGATATCTAAGCTAAACTATTCCCTATGCAGGAATTTTTTCTGAAGTTCTTTCCTAACAGTCATCATGCACTTTTTCCTTCTAGATAACAAGTTATGGGAACTTACTAAATATAAGACATCCCATTTTACTTTTGTCTAGTATTTTTATACTTTTATTAAAATGAAATATTTTGGCCACTAATTTCTAGTCATTGAACTAATTTCAACCCTCTAAAATCAGGCAGAACTCCTCTAATTTGCCTTGTATATAACAACTTTCACATATTTGAAAATGAATATTATATTCTATGTTAAGATTTCTTTTGTCCAAACTAACCAAACATATTAGTTGCCTCAACCAGTTTTCATATCTGATAGTTTCTAGTCCAGAGGTTCATAATCTGACGTCAGTATCTTTAAGGGTCTGTATATAGATTTCAAAGGTTAGTCCCAAAAAAACCTGACAAATTAGAGTAAATATGACTTTACCAGGACACAACTCACCACTTTCACTCTGGAGGTTATACTTCAATTAAAAAACCAGAGATCATTTATTGGGCTTTCATATCATGCTTCAAATGCATATATTGACCTCATAGGCAACTACAACCCTGCTCTCTGGTCTTTTACAAATGAATTGCTCTCTAGCCATTTATTTTTCTTCCTATCACACACTTATATAATTGCTTTTCTGAACCCTATCATTCTTCTGAAAACAAACAAAATAATTTTGTGAACCCTATAGTACTTTACATTTATGCTTATTGATTTTCCTTTGTCTATGCTGCTTTAAAGATTTTAAAAAATATTCAGCTTCTGCCATTTTGAAATTAATAAATACCTTATATTTATATAGTCTTTTGTATTCTTCAATGCACTTTAATATCTAACGTCATTATCATTATTTCATTCTCATTTCTTAGTGAAGTTCAGAGAGAATCAGTCTTTGGACAAAATAGTATTTTGGTATTATTCTTATAAGGTGTCTCATATAGTTAGGCAAAATAATGACTTTGCATAGTATGATAAAATGATTTGAATGTTAAGTTCATGCTTTATAACAAGGGTTATTAAACTTTTTGTGACATAGACACTTTGGGCACTGATGAAGCCTATGGACACTTCTCCAAATAATGTTTGTAAAGGCATACAATAAAATACCTAGAATTGCAGAGGAAAGCAAGTTTAATGAAATGCAATAATAAACATGTTTTTTAAATCTCATGGATCATAGTTAAGAATTCTGGCTCTATGGATCCTTGATGACAGTGACTATTTAAAATTTTGTCTTTGTGTTCTCAAAGCCTAGTGTGACACTCTGCACACATACACACATACACATTTATATTTGATTTGGATTTAACTTTTCCTTCAGTACTCACATAAAAACAAAGTAAATAAATAAATACTTGTTAAGCTTCTATTGTACACAGAATTCTATTAGGTTCTAGAAAATTCTGACATTTGAAAAAATTCTCTTTTTGCTCTCACTTAATTCTCTAAATTTCTGTGAGGTTTACAATTAAGAGTTTCAATCACTATTCTAGCGGGATAAATTACCTTTTACATAAAAAATTCAATAGATTTACAAAATAAAGCGCTATAAAGGAAATGTTAATACTTGTGAGTCCTAGGAAATGACAAATTGTTAATTTTTTAACAAAATAGTATTTAAATTAGACTTTAAGAAATAAGTAAAAGTTCAACTGTGAATACCTAAATGTACGCATAAGAACAATTATTCTGAAAGCAGTTTGAAAAATGCATTAGAAGAGAGTAAGCATTATGGTGAGCAAACCATAAGAACACCATTGCTGCAGGTACAGACTAGAAGTAATGAGAGCATGAATTAATCCGGTAGTAGAGGAAAAAGAGAGGAAGGGGTCAGTATAATGGATGCAATGAAAAAAGAAAATAACAGTACTTGATATCTAATTGTTTTAGAGATATTAGGGAAAAGGAAAATAGAAGGTATCTTCAAGTTTGCAAACATGGTTGGCTAAAAGAGTAATGGCATCATAGAAAGAAATAGTAAAGACAGGAGCAAGAATGTAAAGGGATAGATACTGAACTCAATTTGGGATGCCTTTAATTTACTTGGGCTATTGTACCTCTATCTTCATTTTTCTATTCCACAATAATATTCATCCATTGTACTATTTCTATATGTTCATATACACAGAAATGTGTATGTATACACTAATATACTATGTGGAAGAAAAAATATGAGTGATATTTGGGTAATTCTAAATCTTGTATAGTCATATTTCCCTCACATATTCTCATTCATTTTCCCCTACCAGCTATGCTGCTTTTATTTTATTTTATTTTTCACTTCATGTTTTTGTTGAATTTGTTATGAATATGTAATAAATTATAATAAACCTGCTTGTCTAAGAGAAACTAATTTCCACATAAGTCATGTCCAAAAATTTGTCTTAATCTTTTTCCCTTTTCCTAAGAATGCAGGTAATATAATATAGATGTTATATGTATATTATGATGTAATATATATTTTCCCCATTTGCCATGTTATGAAATAAGATAAATATTACTTACATTAGACAAAAATTTAAGAAGATAATAAATTGAAGGATAATATGTTTCAATCTGCATTCGGATTGTCTATTCCTTTTAGAGTGGTGGATATCCTTTTTCACCATGAGTCCTTTGGAGATGTCCTGGATCCTTGCCTTGTTGAAAATAGTTGTTATCCATGGTTGATTAACATACATTATTATTATTATTGTATACAACATCCTTCTGGTTCTGCTCATTTTATTTTACATCACTTCATATAAGTATTTCCAGGTTTTAGGTTTTTTTTATCATCTTGTTTGTCATTTCTTATGGCACAATCATATAGCACATCTTATCCAACCATTCTCCATTTGAATGTCTCTTCAATTTCCAGTTATTTGCCAGCCCAAAAAGAGCTGCTATAAATATTATAGAACATTTTTTTTCTTTTCCTTTTTCCTTTAGCACCTCAGGAAATAGACCTAAAATAATTTGAAAATTCTTAGTTCATGAAGGATGCTTATACATGCTTAAAAAATCCTTTGCAGTGGCTCCCTACAAGAGTTCTGATCCTCCAAAAACTTCATGTCACCATCAAAAATTGTCTGGATAACATCTTACATTATATGTTAATAAAATTATATATTAATAAGAGTATCACATATGAAGTGATGAAAATCACTTATCACATTTACATATCTACTGTCCCTGTGAATTTTGACTTTATTAATATGAAAATCAAAAAGGGAAGTGGTGAGGAAATGGTGCGGATATTGTATACATCGGGAAAAATCATTTACACTTTAAACCATTTTCATAAATGATTTATGCCCTTTATGTAGATCATATATCATCGTTTTTCAAGCAGCTTAGCAGCCAGCTTTATCCAAATCCAAGGGGAAAAATGCACACAAAGTCCAGTAACAGTATCTCAAATGACTATCTTATATTTATAAAACCCTTTTTATGTCTTTTGGGTAGTTTTAGTTGGTCATTTATTTTTATGGCAGTTAAAAAAAAAAAAACCTCAAATCTCTAATGATCAGAGAAGATACTAAGACACCCGTAGTCCTTTTCATGACTCATGTTGTTTTAAAGTCTTGTTTTCTTTAGATTTTCTCTTATTTCCTTTTCCTGCTTGCTTCAGTTTTAGAAATTTATTTGCTGTATTATAAAACAGAAATGTTGTACTTTATAAGCAATTTGTGTGTATCTGGAAATTTGAGTACCAATCAGATTTTTGTAAACTGAGCAGCATTTTAATTGGATATGGATATTTTAAGGAATCCTATGTTGACTACCTTTGCAAAATGAATTGAATTAATTCCCAATTCATCTTTCTCCCATCCCCACCCCAAATCTAGATTTTGGTAAAGGCAGTAATTCATTTCAATGGGAATTTGTATTTACTTAGATTAAAAAAAAAGTTATCCCATTAAATCTGTATGGCCACCCTGTGGAGTAGATTTTACAGGTATTATTTTCTTCCTTCTACATATGAGAAACTCTGCCTTAATGGGATTAAATAATGTGCTTAGAACTAGTAGGCAATGGAGCAGGGAATTCAACTCAGATCTTCTGAATCTTTCATTCTATCACACTGGTTTGTTCCAAGTAGGCTGTATCTGTAGTTCTATTTTAAGGAAGTAGTTCTGTAGGCTGATGTTTAAAGCTAAAAAGGCTTAATTGGAATTGCATCTTTTCATTAAAATAGATAGAAATCCTTCAGATTAGTTGCACCTGAGGCTAGATGTTGTCAGCATTTTAAGACTGTTCAAAAGTCTTTTTGAATAAGAGTTCCCATGTACACATCACTTTATATCTTATGGACCACCTTTTACAACTCTTCTGGGCTTCCTTATAGAGCACCTTTTTACAACAACAAGAACACAAATAAGTATCCAAACCTTAGAGATGAATAAATTAAGTTTCAGAGGGTTTTTTTTTTCCCACAGTTCATCCAGCTAATATATAATGGATCCAGAATTCAAACTTAGATGTTTTTGCATCGAAGTTCACAACTCTTTTTCTCTAGATTCCAGTGAGAAGCCACAATATCTTTCAAATAAAATAAAACAAACCCATACTTAGATTTAATTAAAAAGCAGCTCATTTGTAATGAACTGCTTAACAATTAGCCTCCAAAGGTTGTTGGATAAAATTAAACCACTTATTTCTCAACTATTTTATGGAAGGAGACCCAGCCACATCTAAAATTAAAAATGGAGAAAACTTTATATTGTTTCTTCACATAAAAGTGTCTAAGATTTAAAGTTTTTTATTGTTTTTTTAAATTAATTTTTATTTATTTATATGTTGGAATTTTTAATGCTACATAATATCATAAGGTTTAAAAACCAATACACTTGCTTTACCTCTGATCTTTTTTTATTTTTAAAAAATGTTTGTTTTGAATATTTTCCCATAGTTACATATTTCATGTTCTTTCCCTTTCACCCAAACCCCCCTAACCCTCCTTAGCCAATGTACAATTCCATTGGATTTTACATGTATCATTTATTAAGACCTAATTCCCTATTATTGATAGTTGGACTAGAGTGATCATTTAGTGTCTGCATCTCCAATAATATCCCCAACAGCCCATGTGTTCAAGCAGTTGTTTTTCTTCTGTGCTTCTGCTCCCACAGTTCTTCCTCTGAATGTGGCTAGTTTTCTTTCTCATAAGTCCCTCAGCCTTGCTCTGGATCCTTGCATTGCTGCTAGTAGAGAAGTCCCTTATGTTCAATTGTACCACAGTGTATCAGTTTCTGTGTACAATATTCTCCTGGTTCTGCTCCTTTTACTCTGCATAAGATTTAAAGTTTTAACTGAGTTCATAAGATAATACATTGGAGAGCTTAGACTGCTGGAATCCAGATTTGAGCAACAAGAGCTGGTGGCTGAAGACAAGATCTTCCTCTTACATCATTTGCCTGGCAACAAGCTAGTGGTAGAGCCAATCATCAGATATCCAAGTAAAGATATGTAATGTTAGTGAACCAAACTATTGCACCAGAATTAGAGGAATCAAGTTGTGAAGAAGGGAAAATTTTCCAAACTGAGGAATCAATTAAAGGAGCAAAGAATCTGAGGATTTGATCAAGGTTAAGTAGAGGTTGATCTGAAATAAACAATCTAAGATGTAGATCAGTGGTTCCCAAACTTTTTTGGCCTACTGCCCCCTTTCCAGAAAAAAATATTACTTAGCCCTCTGTAAATTAATTTTTTAAAGTTTTAATAACAATTAATAGGAAAGATAAATGCACCTGTGGCCATCACCACTCTCCTGGATTGCTGCAGCACCCACCAGGGGGTAGTAGTGCCCACTTTGGGAATCACTGATATAGGACATTCAGAGGAGAACTTACACAGACCTTATTTGGCTAGTGGAAGTGGAAGCAACTTTGGATGGGCCTGGGTTACTCTTGCATCCTCCTTCTTCTTGATATTTTATTAATTTGATTGAGTCATGACTTATAACCCAATATAGTTTAATAGGGGAAAATGGTAGATGTAGAATTAACAGACTTGCATTCATATTTTGGATTTTCTACTTAGCAGCAATGTGACCTTGTGCAAGTCACTTTGACTCAGTTTCTCCATACATAAAATAAAGAAGTTTAATCTTTATGTTTGCCTCCAATTACAAATGCTGGGATGCTTCCGTATTGTAGGTCAAGGAAATTGGGGAAAATTATCTCCCAGAATTGATACTTGCTATGGATCTTATTTCTGATAATTCTTCTTTAAGTGTGTTTTCATTTTATTTCTGAATGTTTTTTTCCCCAAGATCAAAGAGATCATTGAACACTTTTTAAGGCCCATACCAAATAAAAAATCTTTACCTGAATTTTGGTTCCAAACTGAATCTTAAAGCTTCAACATGGAACATTTATGGAACTTATATTATTATGAGGGCTAATAATGATACTTAGACATGAAAAAAATTGTATTTTTTTTTCTGTGACTGCCCATGGAAGCATGTGTTTTTCTTAATTTCCTTGAAGCTTAAAATAATTCAGAAAATATCAAATCTATTGCTTTCTGTCACTAGGGACATAATTTCTCTCTTGTTTTGACAAAGGATTTTGCTTTGTTCTATGGCCTTAATGTCAAGAAGGCCAATTTCTCATTTTTGCAGCATTTACTGGACACCATCTGGACCTAGAGCTGTCTGAGAGGTCACTGGGAATGTCACACTCAATTGACCTATGCCAGGAATAGAGGAAGCTGAGAAATGGGTACACAATGTGGGACTGTTTTTAATAAACTTATTTCTTATATAGTCTATTAATAAAGAAAAAAATTAAAAGGGAAATAGTGGTGCAGGTACCAGATCCAACCAATATTATATGTTTAAATATTCATGGATAGCAACTTCTTTGTAGTCAGGACCTAACTAACTACTGTGGATTTCTATATTATTAGGAAAGTAGCCTGTTAGTAATGACCAATTTTATTATTAATAACCTTAGTACTTAAACCATCATCATAACATATTAATTAAGCACTTTACATTTTGAAAAGTATTTAATATATGTTTTTTTCATTTGATCCTTAGGGTGGGTTGGTTTGTTGGCATAGCTATCTTGAAATGCATATTATTGTTATTCTGTCATTTCAGTCTGGTTACAATCTTTGAGACCCCATTCACGATTTTCTTAACAAAGAGACTGGAGTAGTTTGCCTTTGCTTTCTCTTACTCATTTTACAGATAAGGAAACTGAGGTAAATAGGGTTAAGCAACTTGCCCTGGGTCAAGCTAATAAGTGTCTCAGGCCAGATATGAACTCAGGAAGAGAAGTTTTCCTGACTACAGACCCAGCATTCTATTTATCTACCTAGGTACTCAAAATAGATATCATTATCCCCATTTTACAGATAAGGAAACTGAGGTAAATAGGGTTAAGCAACTTGCCCTGGGTCAAGCTAATAAGTATCTCAGGCCAGATATGAACTCAGGAAGAGAAGTTTTCCTGACTACAGACCCAGCATTCTATTTATCTACCTAGGTACTCAAAATAGATATGATTATCCCCATTTTACAGATAAGGAAACTGAGGCTCAGAGAAATTATGTGACTTCCAAATTAATACAGTGAGTGCAGAAGAATATAAAATGATTTCACCCTAATCTTGTCTTTACTATCTTTTATGTCCTTCCATAATGCCTAGTACATTACTCTAAACATGTATTCTTCCCTAAATAATCAAAACTAAAATGAAAACATATATAAAGTGCTTTTCCAACCTTAAAATGATATAAGCTTACTAGCTATTATAATTATGTAAATGGTACAAATCATTATTTTAAGCTGCATGTGTATAAGTATGTATATGTGTGTGTGTGTGTGTGTGTGTGTGTGTGTATGCAAACTGTAAAAGGTGAATTACCAGGGCAGTTAACTAAATATATCTATGCGTTCACAATGGGGTATGAGGGTGACAGGAATGACAGAAGACAGGACCAAAGTAGGGAGACGAGGATTAACCACTAGGAGGTAACTGTTAACAGAAAATGGCAGTTGGGCCCCAACAGTCACTCAGCCCACCTAGGCAAAGGCCTATGGAACTAGCAGGCAAAAGGCAAAGGTTTATAATAGTTTAATTGATGGAAACAATAATAAAGGATGAGAATAAGGGATTCTACTCTTACAAGCTAAGGGCAAACCACAGGGTCAAGGAAGGGACTTATCTACACTAATCTAAGACCTAAGCCAGGCAGGGCCCAGAGAATAACAGGACTGGAGTGGGAATCCTCACAGTAGAGTCCAGGGATGTTTTCAGGATGCCAGGAACCAACTCCTCCAGAACTGATGGTCCAAAATAGCCCAGTAGGGAGAGGAAGTCTGCAAGCTGTCCACTGGATCGCAGGTCACTCCCTACTCAGTGCTGTCATGCAGGATTGATGTCCTCTGCTCCCAACCTTCACCACTCTCCAGGATCCCAGGGAATCCGGGTGCAACTCCACTAGCTCTGAGGTCTCCCAGGGAATCAGTTACTGCTTGTCCCAACCACCATGGAGTCCTTCTCCGAGAGTGCCATCTAATTCTGTCTGCCCTGGAGAGAACTTCCTGTCTGTCTCCCTGTTACCCAGCCATCTGGGAGTGACAAACTGTAAAGGTGAATTATAAAATATGTATTGTATGTAGACTTATGTGCATATGTGTATGCATGTAGCCTGTACTTGGTTTTTCATGGGCATAAAAAATATGTTATTCCAAGTAAGGAAGTCCTATCAATTTAAATTGGTCATTGTTCTACAACTTATAGTCTTAGAAAATGATATTTAATTGTAAGAAATACAACGGATATAAAAGGATAGATTTAAAATTATTATGGTTTTAAAGGATTTATTGGTATCCATTAGAAAAATAAAATCACATGCCTGTTAAGTCAGTTTGAAAGTCGCACCCTGTTGCCTCCTCCTCCCATCCTGGCTCCTGCTCTTAAGGCAGAAAAGAGGAAGTACCAATCCAGTCTCTCACTATTTATCCTTCTATCTATGTGATTATGCTTCTTGCCCATGTGATTACTCAAGAGAGGAAGCCAGTTGGCTCTTGGGAAATGTAATTTGAAAGAGCCCTAAATGTCCATAGGAAGTTTAGATCAGGTACCTCAAAATTAGTTCAAGGACCTCCAAATTTCCAATATCAAATTGTACACCAAAATGTTTAGTGACTTGCCCAGGGTCACACAACCAGTATGTGTAAAGAGGACTCAGACCAAGTTTTTTCTGTCTCCATATCCAGGTCCATATGCACTATGTCACCTCATCTAAACATCCTCAGATACTCTGGCAGCTTTAAAGTCTTCCTACCTCTAGCTCACCTTTTAGTTTATAAATAGTCATGATAGTACACTCAGTATTCACTCCATAATACCTGCTGACTCTTCAAATATGAAAATTGAGCCTGGATTACAAGTCCAGAACACACACACACATACACAGACACACCCACACCCACACCATACTTTGTGTCTCTTTTTATCTGGAATGTGTGTGTGTGTGTGTGTGTGTGTGTGTGTGTGTGTGTGTGTATCCTGGAGCTGAGAGTTCCTTGGTTCAAATCTGGTCCCAGTCATTTCCTACCTGTGTGATCCTAGGCAAGTCTTCTTCCCAAGGCAATCTTCTTGGAATCTATACATAATATTGATTTTAAGAGTGAAGGTAAGCATTTAAAATAAAGACTATATACATGAATTATCAGGAAGGCATAGTAGAAAGAAGTGGCAGCTAAATGGCACAGTGGAGAGAGGATTTATCTTCATGATTTCAAATCTGGCATTAGACATTTACCGTATGACCTTGGGAAAGTCATTTAACCCTGTTTACCTCAGTTTCCTCATTTGCAAAATGAGCTGGAAAAGGAAATGGCAAACTACTCCAGTATCATTGCCAGGAAAACTCCAAATGGAGACATGAAGAATCAGACACAACTGAAACAACTCAACCACAAAAACATAATAAAAGGGACCCTAAACTTTTATTCAGAAAAATTGAGTCTCAGACCCTCCTTTACCTCTACCCTACCTACATGTACTAAATCTATGATCAATGGAAAAGTGTGTCATAGTGCTCTGAGTCCCTTGCTTGCAAGATATTCATTGTAAGACGATGGACAAGTCATTTATTCTCTCTTTGGCTCAGTGCAATCTTTTGTAAAATGAAGGGTTGGGGCTCAGTGGCCTCTAAGCTATCTTCCACTACTAAATCTATGATCCAATAACAAGCCACTATAGCCTTCTAAGTTTAATTTTCCTAATGTCCTAAAGGGGAATAATATCTACGTTGACTACGTCTTCGTAACCTTATGAGAAATAAATGATTTAGTGTATGTGAAAAGTGTTTTTAGAAATCTGAACTCTCATTGAAACAAAAATAAATAGTAACAATTGAAGCCTCAGAAAGCAGAATGGGATTTGTGTGAAAAGGCAGTGAGTTCTTCATTGCTGGAATTCTTTAATTCAATGCAGTATGGACAGGTGGTAGAGACATTGGTAGTATCATCCCTATTCAGGAGCAGATTTAACTGGATAATCTTTAAAAGGCCTTTGGCTTTGGAGGAGGGATGGGTGGCTTAGTGGATTGAGAATTGGGTCTAGAGATGAGAGGTCCTGGGTTCAAATGTGACCTCAGGCACTTCTAAGCTATATGACTAAGAAAATCACTTATCCTTCATTTCCTAGATTTTACCACTCTTCCTTAGAATCAATACACACTATTGATAATAAGACAGGTAAAGATTTTAAAAATAATAAAAAAAGACCTTTGTAGAGCTGGGTTTCTGAGATTTGTAGTAATATTTTTAGAAATTGTAACCAAGTCATGACTCATCTGTCTGTTCAAAAAGAAATGTTTTTATCCATGTCACTGTAGCATACATATTTTCTTATTCTTTTTTATGTAAAAATTAAAATATTTTCCCCTTGCATCATCAAAGAATACATAAACATGATTGGGTAAATGAAAGCACACACATGAATAATCCATCAGAACAAAAGCATACTTTATTTTTTACTTATTCAGTTCTAATTAAATCCAATTAAACAGTATATGTGTTTAATACTCAGTCTTTAAAAGTGAACATTATAGAACTGAAAATATGAACCTGCTTCTTCCCTTCATAAAAGGGTGGTTATGATCATAGTAATTTTGGGGTGCTCCTTATTAGTCCTCTTTTTTTCTGCTTTCTTCTCTAACCTCTGTACCTTTGCCTAAGATGCCTTCCATACGTGGAATGTACTCTACTGTGCCAAATATCATCCATCCTCTTGAAATCTTTGCTATCTTTTAAAATCAAACTTAATTATCATTCCTCTGTGGAATTTCCTGATTTCTTAGACAGAAATGCTCTCTCTTCAATTATATATTGAATAATAAGTTTTTGACTTCTCTGTTGTGTTTCTTATATAATTATTTTTATTATTATATATTTTTTGTTTATATCTTTTCTTCTTCACTAAAAAGTAAACTCTATAAACAAAGGGATCATGTCAATGATTCGTCATTTTATTCCTACTGCCCAACACATAATAGTTGTTCAGTTGTTTTTTGTTCATGTCTAACTCTTCTTAATCCTATTTGGGGTTTTCTTGGCAGAGATCCTAGAGAAGTAATGGCAAATCTTTTAGAGAGGGAGTGCCATGCCCTGCCCCCCACTTTACCCCACACAGGGAAGGAAGAAAGCACTTCCATTGGGCTGCTGGGTGGAGGGGTAGGAGAAGTGAGGAATGTCCTCAGTTCTGCTCCTCTCCAGCTTTACAGCCTATGAGCCACCCACCTTACCCCTGTGCACTCCCATTGGGCTGTTGGGCAGAAGGACAAATGATATGAAAAAATGTCATCAGGCACAGTGGAGAGGGGGAGGGGAGAAGCTCTGCCCAAGGCCCTACACATTTCTAATAATGAACTCTGGGGGTGGAGGTGGGGAGGGAGGGTGGCCAAGCGCCCACAGAGAGTGCTCTACATGCCATCTTTGGCAATTGTGCCATAGGTTCACCATCACTGTCCTAGAGTATTTTGCCATTTCCTTCTCCAGCTCATTTTATCAATGAGGAATTAAAGCAAATAGGGTTAGGGGACCTGCCCAGAGTTACACAATTATTAAGTGTCTGAGGCCAGATTTTATCTCATGAAGATGAGTCCAGATTCCAACCTAGCTGTTAAACACCTAATAAGGGTTCAATAAATGCTGCTTGAATAATATTGAATTGACAGCAATCCTCATGCTCCACCCAAAGAAGCAGGCTGTAGTCTTTAGCTCTTAGTCACCCATCCAAGGTAGAGACAGAGAAAGGTAGAGAAGGTAGAAAGGTAGAAAAAAAATCAGGGGTTTCATAGCTATTGTGTCCAGAGCACTTGTGATGTAGTGGGGAAAAAGCACTTTCCTTGGAGTTGAAAGATTCTGGGTTCATATACTACCTATGATCTAACTACCAGAGTGACCTTGTGAACGCAACTGAAGCCCCCCCACCTTCCCCTGGGACGTCGTTTCTCCTCAACTGTAAATTGAGACAAGTAGGTGGAACAGTGGATAAAACACTGGACTGAAATTGGGAAGACTTGAATTCAAATCTGACTTCCCACATCTGTGAGTTCTGTAACCTTGGCTAAGTCACTTAACCTCTGTCTGCCTCCCTTCCTTCAAATGTACACTGATGATAATGGCAGTATGTGTGTCTCAAGGTTCTAAAGATGAAGTGAAGTAATATTTATAAAGTGTACATGTTTGTTAACTAAAAGGTAATCTATGCATGCTTATTCCCTTTCTCTTTCCCTATAAAATTAATGACCTATACTAGATAGCCTTTTATATGCCTTCCTGGTTCAATCCATGATACTATACTGCTAACTTATGCTACAAGGGAATATATAAGAATTAAATACCAAAGTTTGTGTTGTGTGGTGTGTGTGTGTGTGTGTGTGTGTGTGTGTGTGTGTGTGTGTGTAATTTAGCCTGGAAATATAGCTATAAATATATACCAATTAATGCAGTAGTTGGGATAATTTAATATTTTTCTCCTCCTCACATTTTGATTTCTGGGAGGAAGAGGAAAGTCATGGTATATATTGTTATAGTCTTCTTGTATAAGTTGTTTCCATTTTAATAAAGTTGAAACAGGTAGTGATAAATTTCCTCTTACATGTTTAGAGAAATTGTTTTTTGAGTTCTTCAACCAATCAACAAGTAATTATTGAGTTTCCACAGTTTCACATTCTCCAACTAATTTTGCAGATGAGGCAACTGAGGCAAACAGAACTAAGGGATTTGTCCAAGGTCACACAGATAAGTATCTAAGGCTGGATTTGAACTCAGGATGATGAGTCTTCCTTATTTCAGACCATCATTCTATCCATTGTGCCATATAGCTGACCTTTCACTGAATGTACAATCTCTTCCTATTTTTCACCATGACCCTTTCTGATAAGTCTTTACTTTTTAGTGAAACTCAATTTCATCACCTGTCTTGGGCTGACAGCTTGACCTAGATTTCTTAAAGCAGTGAAAAGATGATATATTCATGGTGGGCAAGTATCATTTGTGGGAATTCTTCTTCATGTCAACCTTCTTCAATTTCTAATAGACTGTTTTTCTCTTCTCCTTTCAAAGTGTATATCCACTAGGTTCTCAATTCATGTTTGAAGGACATCTTTAATTTTCAACTCATTTTCAGAGTAGAGGAGATTAATAGGTCAAGGGATCAGTGAATGATTACTCCTTGCTAATTTACTGAAACTCACCTCCATAGATTATCTTTTGTGATTCATCTAGAAGGTGGTCTAAGGGATTGACTTTCTGGAATGTTATTTCTAGAATTTTAAGCACAGCAAAGCAAAGCAAATGAAAATAACAACAACAAATAGTTTATTGAAAGCATCAATCTCTCAGGTACTGAGATAACTCTTAGGAATGCAAATGCAAACAAAAAAGAAAGACAATCTCTGCCTCTGCCCTCAAGAAGTTTACATTTTAATGAGTGTAGAAAAATGACAAGAGAGGTTAAAAAAAAAAAAAAGAAGGGGACCCTTGGAATACCCAGAAGAAAAGCTTTTGAAGTCAGAGAAGTCAGTTTTGGCAGGCCTAAGATCCCTCCCAAAAATAGAGTATAGAGGAGGAATATTCCAGTGTGAGAGGAAACACAGTAATGATAACAATGCTCAATAATGGGAAACCATTTTTACCTTCATTGCTTCATCATTAAACTAAACTTGTGCATGACTACATCCTGTCTTTTGTTCATTTACCCAATTAAAAAAAACCCTAGGTAAACTTATAGGTTGTATTTAAGATTATTTTTATGTGTTTCTAAAAACATGTGCTCTGTAGATACAATATGAACCATATCTGTCAAGCTGTAGACCCTTTCTTAATCTGCAATCATTTGAGAGGAGAATAAGGTCTTTGAATCTGTAAATGTTCTACAAAAGGAATTCTACTTGTCTTTTGTTGCTTTAGGTGAGTGACTGAATAACAAAAAAAACCAAAACAAAACAAAAACAAAAACAAAAAAAAAAACCTCTACCATCAGAGAGATTCCATTCTAATTGAGAGAAAACAGTAAAGAGCTGGTAGAAAGGGGGTGAGGTATGTTCTGATGAGGAAATGGTTAGGAAGCTTGAGAAGGTCTAGTTCCAGTCAAAGTAAGGCAAAATATTCTTCTATCAGAATCCAGGAACATAGGGACATATTTCATGTATCACCAAGAGAGATGACAGTTCCGAAGAACCATAGAATTTGGGGAACTTACATACCTTTTGGGGAACTGAGAACAGGGAAGTATGATTGATTGGCCTTACAGTGGCTACAAAGAAATGAAGTGTTCTAGACATGATTATCAGGGAGAGGCTAATGGTTTACAATGGATACAAAAGGGAAAGATCCAGCCAAGGGCTAGGCTACAGGAGAAAGGAGTTTGACACAAAGGGAGAAACATTTGATTAGGTTGACCACCACCTAACTGGGACCACCAAACACTCTAAGGTCTATTGTTAATCTGCAACTCAGGAGTCTGGGATCTTCTTCCTGGAGAAACTCTCATGTCACAAAAGGGCAAACTTGGGATCTTCAGATCACAAACTGCTACAAACTTGGAATTTCTAGATTCCAGGTTGACACTCACATTTGGGAAACAAACACAACATTTTCTATGCTATCGGTTTTCTCAATTCAAGAACAGGCAAATAAATTTTAGCTATGCAATTTATCTTATTGTACTAATATACAACCTACTCATAGAATAGTTCAGTCCATTAGAAGGAACAGCAGAATTACTGGAAGAATATTGGTTTGTATCCTGAGTGACCATTTTATTGGCTGTTATCTTATGTGACTGCTTGAAGCTCACATCACATTTAGATATGTACACTAATTATTAATATGCCATTTTAAGAATTAGTGTTAAGTGTATATACATTTCTAGAAAGGCCAAGTGATGTATCAAATTTCTGTGTGAGATTCAATTTATTTATTCCTTGCTGTATACAGAAACACCAGTGTGACCTTGAATTTTGAGGACTGCTTTTCTCCAGGGAAGAAATATTTATGCTAAGTGTAGTTTATTGAATTATTTTTGCTTACATATATAATTAATACTTTTCTTTAAAGTATTCTATTTATGGCTTCAAAGATTGAATGCTGAAATCAAGTAACTTCCCTACTCTGTAACTTTTGCAAGAAGTCTTAATGGGCTTTTGTAAGGATAAATGCAGTTTCTTCCAAGGTCTTGATCAGGATAATTAGCAGCACCTTTACTGTACAGGACAGGTTGCTAATACTGAGTCAACAGCAGGCTTCTATGTCCTAACTATATAACAGCTCTGTGTCCAAGATCTTTAAAGGTATTGAAGGTGTTCCAAGCCAAGTTGCTCAAAAAAAAAAAAAAAAAAGAAAGAAAAAGAAAAAGAAATATATACTGTCCTAAGCCCCAGTACTAGTACCCTGTTCAGTCCAATGTTACCAAACCTACAAGACCAGATTAACAATGAAACATTACTAATTAGACACTTAAGTAGAGATAGATGACACAGTGATTAGCGCTCTGGTTCTGGAATCAGAAAGACTTGAGTTCAGAATATTATTATCTGTGTGACCCCAAGCAAATCATTGAATTTCTGTCTACCTCAGTTTCCTTGCTGTGAAATAGGGATAAATAATATCACTTACTTCCCAGGTTTGTTATGGCCATAAAATAGCTATCATTATTATGAGTAATTTATTAAAACATTTTTTGTTAAAATTTTTTTTATAGTTACATGATTATTGTTGTCTCCCTCTCCTCATCCTTCCCCCTCTCCAAGACTTGGCAAGAAATTTCACTATGTTATGGATACATTACCATTATGAGTAATTTTATTATTCTTATTAAAACATGAATTTTAACTCTCCCATTTTTTGAATTATCCCTTCAAATATAGAATTGGTACTTCTAGTACAGCCTCTACTTTGAGTGGTACCTTTAGCTCAGCTATTAGCTATCTGTGTGAGTTTTGACTACATACTTCCCCTTCCTAGGCCTTAATTATCTGTAAAATATTTTATAGGATGTTCTCTCTTGTTCCTTTTAACTTCAACATTCTTGTGTTTGACAAATATAAATATTTAAGTTTTGGGTATGAGAATTCACTATTGGTTAAGAAAAAAAATGTGAAAATTGGAAAGCAATCTGGCAGAAACCATGTACAGACCAATAATTTATACTATTTACCATAATAAAGTCAAAATTGTTATATGACCTAGACATGAAGGGATATATTATAAATAAGTTCAAAGAATATGGAGCATATGACTTATCAGACATGGAGAGAAGAATTTATGAATAAATGAGATTGAGAACACTTTGAGATATAAAATAGATACTTTTTTTTAACATTTATTAATATTCATTTTTGACATGGTTACATGATTCATGCTCCACCTTTCCCCTTCAACCCCCCCCGCACCCTCCCCCACCCTTGGCCGATGCGCGTTTCCACTAGTTTTGTCATGTGTCCTTGAACAAGACCAATTTCCAAATTGTTGGTAGTTGCATTGGTGTGGTAGTTTCGAGTCCACACCCTCAATCATGTCCACCCCGACCCATGCGTTCAAGCAGTTGTTTTTCTTATATGTTTCCTCTCCTGCAGTCCTTCCTCTAAATGTGGGTAGCGTCTTTACCATAAATCCCTCAGAATTGTCCTGG